>NW_026126506.1:0-154303 GCF_943737965.1 Phodopus roborovskii
AGATGTGATGGATAACATGAAGAATTACACTTAACGTGTAGAAAACATCTTACATCTGTGAACCTGGCTGTCTCTTTTACTAGTAATAGACAGAAACCCTTCCAAGACATTCAGTGAGTTTTACAAGAGTAAATGATAAGGGAAAATAATATTTCCATATTTAAAAAGAATATGGACTTTGAGGCAGAAAACTTGCATTTGATGGACACCATCTTCTATTAATGGAGTTTAGTACCAGAGCCTGTTGTCTGGCTACACTAACAACCAGGCTCAGTCATTCATCATAAATGAGCCAAGCTAATGAAATAACATCTGTTGACAAGCCAAACTACAATGCCAGCACTCTGGATTCAAGGTGGACAGATATCTCTCATGTCCTAGGACAGACTAATCTATAATGTAAGTTCTATTTAAGACAGGATGTCACAGTAATACTATTCTTAAAAAGAAGAGAAAAAATACAAAAGTAAAATTAATGAAAATTTAAAGCATATATATTCATTTTGAACACTTATGAAAACAAAAAAAAAAACAGTAAATAATCTATATCAAGGGTCATAATAGGCTTAGAATGCAAATATATGCAAAACAAAATTAGAAAGCTAAATACTGGAATTTTTCCCATCTCTAAAGCACTCCCATATATTCGGTTCCTGTTTCTGCTATAAGGTGGTCCCATAAAGAGGTTTTCATAGAGACATTTTCAAGACTCAAAATTTTTTCTACAATGTGACTCCCTGGAAAATGAGAATTTTATGAGTCTATAGTTGCCGTGGTGGTAGGCCAAATGTGGACCCCAAAAAGTTGACTTATGATCTCTGCACAAATATCATTGTCTAAAAACTGGTAATCAATTTACAGACACACACATACAACAGGATTTGTTCTGTTTCTTTTTCTGGTAAAAAATGTCTTTGCCATGGAATTTTATAGCATCTTTGCATAACCATTTTGAAGACAGTACTTCAAGTTGAAGCACCCATGGGCAAATATTGAGGACATGAAGAAGCATGGAATTTGAAGTAATAATTACTTATATTCACATCCACAGCACAATAAGCTATGTTGTGGAATAATGGCATATGCCACGGGGTTGCTCATGCTGCCTGAGTGAGTTCCAGCATTTTTAAGTTGCAGATCAAACTCAATTCTTCAGGATGTGTGGAACAAAGTGTTGTGGACTGGAGTTTGGAGGACTGTAATCAGAAACAGCAGCTCAGTCCCATGTCCATTCCACAGTCACTGAGTGTGGACAATTGGAAGACAAGCTATCATTGATGAAAGGAAGACAGAGACATAATATGATGTCAGGCAGGCAGATTCAGTCAATACTGAAAGCTCCATTTTATTCATACACCAAACTTAAGTAGTCAAACAAAAGTGCGGCAATGAAGGGGACATCTATTAATATGTATAAAGGGAAAACAGAAATTGCTTCCACTAATGCTAAAGGAACTCCATAATTGCACATACTATGTGCCTTCAGTCACCCAATTGCTGCACTTCCTCCCCTTACTTCAGGGTGGTTAAACTGTCTACTCCCAAATCATTGCTATTTAGATAGGAGACATTCATCATCAAGGCACAGGTGTCCTGTAGGAGGAAAGATAATGTCTTAAGGAAAATAGGAGTTATTGGAGCACTTTGAACTCATGACAATTTGGAATGGATTCCCATGTAGGAGTTGAGAAACTTCAGATAGGCAGAATATATTCCAGGGCTGCCAAAGCCATACAGAAGCCTTGTATGTAAACAGATGATGAGGTCTACCTTTAACTGCTTGGTGGCAGTGCAAATGTTTAATCCCAGGACACAGGGAGGCTGCCTGATTTTGCTTAGGTTGAGGCCAGCCAAATCCACAGAATGAGTTTAAGTCCTGCAGAGATAAACCCTATTTTGAAAACAAAAAACAAAACAGAACAAAGTCACATAAAGGAAAAATCAGATCAACCTTCTGGTGGTAGCCTACATGTATAAGTGGTATTGAAGGAGGAAGCTTTCCCTCTTTGGCTACTTACCCTAGCTCTGGGTACCAAGTTTATTCCTTTACTACCATTAGAGCCTACTTTTTTGGGAATTTTGATGTACAATGACCAGCTGACACATCCATCCTTATAAACTAAAAAACTGCTGTACTCTTCAGATTCCCATTGGTAGGCAACCATTGTTGGACTAAATATAACACAGCTTGTGAGACATCACAATAAATCCACTTTCTCCATATATAGAGAGATTCATCCTACATTCCTTTTCATGCAGAGAACCTTGGTTACTGCAGTTGGTTTTTGTTTTGTTTTATTTTTTTATATGCTTACTGAAGATGTATTCCTCTGTAAATATTCAATTTTCCATGAAGACTACTTTTCTCATTATGATGCCTTTGCCAAGTGTTTGCTCTGAATTTCAGGGATAAAATTCTACATTCATGGAGCCATCATCCGGCATTCTGCCACAAGAAAGATCATTTATCTTTTTTTGACATGTGGCCCCTGCTTTTCTTTCCTGATTATCTGGAGTTCCTGTGACAAACAGGTAAAAAGCAAATTTAGTTCAACTAAACTCAGTGTTTAACCAAATAACAAATAACACATTTTGCATTCCTAAATCTCTTTGTGGTAGTTAACGAATATTTGGAGCTCCCTTGCAACTTTTTCACCAAGAATCACTCAATCCATTTAAGTAAGTATATTTAGCTAGCAACACTGTGTCTAGAAGGAAGAAAGGTAAATGCCTGTGTACTACATAATGATAGCATGGGTCAGCTATAGGACAATTTCTATAGAAATGCACATCACTGCTGATATAGAAAAGTCTTTGTGCTAGAAGGCAATCAGTAACCATTGCAATTTGTCCTTAAGCACTCTGCAACCACCTGGGAGGTGCTTTTTTCACTCAGGCCTTAATAGCTAATCAGGCCCCTTTGTGACCTGCCTGTCAAAAGAAGTGCAGGGCCCTTCTGGTCTGGATTTGAAGAGAAACTGCAGCCAGTGGTTTTGAGTGATGTGCTTTGAGGAAGGGGAAACTGGAAAACCACAGCATGGTGAGTGAGGGGCTGCCACCCTCAGATCGGTAGTGGGAGATAGTGAGGTGATGGATCCAGTGTGGTGGATATTCCCTGGATCTGGGTGGGAAGCTGCAAGGAGACAACCTGTCCCCTGAGTTCTCATATAGTCCTTGAAATACCCAGAAGCTAGAGGCAGTCCACCAAATAACTATTCTGTGGGCTGTATCTGCTTTGAGTACTGTAAGCAGGAAGGTGTCTATGGAAATATTTTTAAGTCAACTCTACATACTTCAGGTGCACCCACTGAAAGCAAGGCAACAAACTTCCAGAGGCCTTTTAGTTAAGTACCTTTTATGAGTTCATCCATTTGCATTTTAATTTTATGTGTAAGATCCATGTATTGTTAATTTTCTGCAGGTTGTAAAAGGCATCTCATGTAAGGGTAGCACTGCACTATTGAGCAGTGATCTACAAGAGTGGAATTTGTAACACAAATGATTTACAAATGCTTTTGAGATATTATATCTCATAAAGTAGAATTTAACTGAGGTAGTACTGCCTCTAAAACACACAAAGATAAGTGTATGCTGACCAGTCCCTTTAGAATGTTGAATGCTAGATACACATTTGTTCTCCATGATTTTCCAGACATTTGACTCCAAACCATTACACAGAAGCTACTCCTGTTTTGCAACAGCATCTAGTCCCTTACCCTTATCATAGAACTGCCCCATAACAAGCTGCTCAGAGAGATATTACAGTGTCATAAGCAACCTTAAATTGTATTATATCATATAGTTGCAGTTTTCTTCTCCAGAAAAGCATAGTTCTACCACTGTGGCAATAGGACACCAGATTTTAAAAAGTAAACCAATGATGTATGAGTGGCCTGATAAAGCAAAGCTTTTACTTAGGTCCTCATGCAGGGATGAGAAACATTCTTAGAAGAGATAGTAACATCCAGGGGCCTAGGCCTTGAAAGCTTTTCCTAAGGGCCTGGTGTATTGACAATAAAACACAGAACCTCATCAAAAAACAGGTATTTGCATGGGAGAGCTGGTAATTGTATGAAGCAAAGCCTTTGTGGACAGGTTGCTTCAGATATGTAGATATAAACTACATAGAGCTATGGTTCTCAGTCCCAAGGCCACTGTGGGCTTAGTCAGCAATGATCATGAGATATTCTGTATTCCCTAGCACTGCATTGTTTTAGTGGTGTTCTCCTGAGTTTGTCCCATTGAATGGGCTTCTACTAACTTCACATAAGTATCCCCTTTCCTTCCATTTCCTCTGTGGAAATAGTACACAAGAGTCTGTTCTCCTTAAGAAATTTTCATGGGACACATCTCCCTATCCCAGCTTTTTAAAAAAATCTTTTCTACCTTCTACATTTCCTATCTATCGCATTCCCCATCACCTTCACCTCAGGATCCTATATGTGGAACAGGTACTTCAGTTACAGGTATCTGGTGGCCTTTAGGAACAGTACTGGGAACACATTTGCTGTGTAATCCTCCCATATCCCTAAGTAGCTAGACATGCTGTCTCCATCTCTACTGAAATTGTTCACTGTGTACAATTCAGCTTGAACCAAAAGCCATTTATGAAGGGTAGCATATATGAAAAGATACATATTATGTTAGAAATATTTGTCTTTATGGATCATCTCTTTGGGTGAAGTGATTTTTCCCTGGGAAGGCATATTAATGCTACAACAGATGCATTTTCATCCTGTTAGAAGAATGTTTATGAGACAATCCCTTATGTTGATGCAAGTGGCATTGGTTGCAGTCTGTTGCTCTCCAAACAATGGCCTTGCTGTCTTCTGTACTATACCTTCAAATTGCTTAAATTACTGTAACACCTAAGAGATTTAAAATTTCCATTAGAGTCAGGTGGCCAACTATCCAGTGCAGTCACAGGAAAATCATTTGCAAGTGGAGCATTGATTCTGCCTTCAGTGCAGAATAAGTAAAATTGTTTACACTGCAGGAGGATTCAGGGTAAGCAACCAGGTGCTGAATTCACCACTATGAAAAAAGTACATGACTATGTTAAGGGGAGTGGTTTTGTTATTTCCCAGCATGTTTTAATCTGTCATGTGTTGGAACACAGACCAGAGTATGTAAGTGTACAGTTTGTGAGAGATGAAATGAAAGGCAGAGTTTCTCAGTGGCTAGCGTTGCCACTTTTGTGGGTGGAGCTTCTTTCAGTGTCCATCAGTTGTCTTGGTGGAAATGGGTGGTGCCAGCAGCTGGCCTGTCTATCTGTTAAAAAAGCTTTTTAATGAGACATTTTAAATGCCATATTCTCTAGATCTCTGAGCATTTGAGGGCTGTCTGACTGTTTAGCATACCTTAGTATACAAAATAACCCTGTAATTAATCTGTTTTGAAAACTGGATCCAAGCTGAGAGGCTGTGGAGGGATATTTTACTCAGGGCCCTGCAGCCTGACTGTAACTGGTTTTTACTTAGTAGGTTACACTTATGACCAGAGAGGACAAAGAGGTAGAGAAAAACTCCCTCTGATAATAGAGGCTTAACCTTAATAAACAGCTCACAGGAAAGACTGGGTGGCATAAATATTTTGTTAGCTTGAAATAGACATTTATAACCTTAAATGTTTACCACCATTTAAAGGCACATAGCAATTTAGAAATATTTGAGACTTAGTACAATAGAATTTAAGTTGTATGAAGTTAGCATACATTTACATAAAGTTAAATAAGTTAAATGTACAGATATATTAAACAGGACTGTGTAAAATTGAGAAGGACTAGAATGTGAAGCTATGTATGACATAGTGAAAAAAGAAATTAGAGACAAAGAATAAAGAATAAAGCAAATATAAGAATAAAAGCAAAAGGTAAATGAATTACAGGTTCTGTTGGCGGCAGAAGCTAGCTGGACTCCCTGTGCCTAGGTGGCTGGTGTAGCAGAGGGGAAAACCATGGGGGAGTGGGTTAGGATAGGCCATGTTGTCAAAATGGCAGCTGCCATAAACATACCCCCAACAGCTGGCAGAAATCATAACATTTTGGGATTCAATTTTGTCTTGAGTAGATGCTGCCTCAGCCCCTGCCTATTGCCCTGAGACAAGCTGCAGCTGCGGCGGGCAGGAGAGTTTTAGTGTGGCGGGAAGAGAACAGAACCAAGTTGAGGGTAAGAGATTGTTTAGCAAAGAGATAGAAAAAATTCCTTCCATCTACCTGTTCGCTAGCAGTAATTTGAAAGATCCTTTAAAATATCTGGATCTAGAGAGCCGTTATGTGGCCAATTTTAATTTCCTATGGGATATCTAGGTTACTAGGTTACTAGTTAGCCACAGCCACTATGTCTCTAGTTAGCTACACACAATATATCAATACTTACCCACCCATACTAAGTCACTAGTCAGCCAATTCACTAGCTAGCCAAAACACCAAGAAAATAGTCAGCCACACACACACTGATATAGTAGTTAGCCATTCTCCTATGTATTTTTATGTATTTAGTCAACTACACACCTAAGTCTCTAGTTAGCTACAAAGACTAGGTCACTAGTTATCCACACACATTAAATCAGTAGTTAGACACACACACTATGTCAGTAGTTAGACACATACTAAGTCTGTCTAAAAGAAAAACAGCTAACACTAAGGTGGTCCCAGGACTTGGGAATCAGGCCTTTAATCCCAGCAGTAGGGATTTGGAGATAGGAGTGACATGGATGGACAGAGAGAGGAAGATAAGGTAGAGGAGACAGAAGAACATGCAGTGAGATGATTTTGTTCGAGCAATTAGTCTGAGGGATCGAAGAGATAGCAGTCAATCTGAGGAGGCAGTGTGAGGACAGGAGCACATGGCTTGTCTGAGAATAGGTAGAGAAAAGAACTCTAGTAGCCAGATGCTCTGAATCTATGATCCTTCAGTTTTCACCCTCCCCTCCCTAATAGGTTACTGTGAGTTTTTACTAGTAAGATTAGAACTTGTGCTGGAAGTGATGTTCTCTCTTTGGAAGTGTGATATTTCAAAGTCAATAGAGGTAAAAATTTGAAATTATTAAAATATTAAATTTATTTTTTTTGAAAATTACATTGGTATCTTTTTAATGTTTTTAATTTTTTTAAAAAAATTTATACATATCAAACCAGTTCATTCCACCTCACCCCCACCCTCCTTCTTCCCCTCTTTCCCAAATTCCCGAGCCCACGACCACTCTCCCCTCCCATCCAAGGACACTATACACATAGGGTGATGCCTTCCAGGAGAGGTCATATAAATCTTTCAAGTCATTTGAAGTAGGGACTAAAATATCTCTCCTGTCTCAAGGTTAATGCATTATACCTCCATGGGGATATTCCCCCAAAGTCTTTTAGCAACAGGGATGTTTCCCTGATTCCACTGTCTGAAGTCCTTTAGACTGCACAGGACATTTAGCTTAGAACCATGTTCAGGGGTATCCTGGTTAAATAAGGATCAGGATAAACAAATAGGCCGAATTGATGTTTATTTAGGGAGAAATAACTTACAACCTAGACAGATAAACACCAGGAAATTCAACCCAATCCTCTCCTGTCCGAGTCACGCCAGCAAGAGAGCTTTTACCGGCTCTCCCTCTGACTTCCTTCCACAGGTTACTTCCGCCCATGGCTTCACCCCCCAATGGGCGTGGTCAGTGCCACAGAAGGACTATCTCACTACAATTCCCCTTTTAGTCTAAAGAAAAGATTTAGGCTTAATACAAAACTATACACAAAACAGTGAATAACAAGTGTGCTCTAAGGAAAGGAAAATCGAGTACAAAATGACCTACATATCTAGTCCTAGGGTGAGGGCATAATGGAGTTTACAACAGAGTTGTCCTAAGCTGGAAAATGTAAGTCTAGTACCTAATATATCTAACTAAGAAGAGAGAATAATAGTTGTGATAGTTTAATCTTCAACCTCATCAAGACCTGAGAAGGAAATTAACAATACTAGAGTAGACAGGAAATGCAGATGGACAACTTCCAAAAGGTGCAGCAAGGACAGAAACAGCAACCCACCTGAACAGTCACACTAGGTCTCACAGCAATATAGGTACATCCAGTTTTGGCTAAGGCCAAGGAACTTGACACCACAACAGTTATTAAATATGAATCACAGTTAACACTATTTAGTCCATTAACATTTAGCAAGATTAAAAGAAACTATTCTATTATCTATCTTAAATTTGTGAGTCTAAAGTCCTATATGTAACTTATCTTTAAGCATAACTAAGGAAAACTATAACCATAGCTATCTGTCTTCAACTCCTTCAAAGACCATAGAAGGATAATATATAAGCTCTAGAAATGACAGAGACAACTCACTGCCTGGTCACCCGAAGTTATTTTGTAATCTTCCATCTTCAGCCCATAGGCCACGTGTGTCTCCCAGACTCGTCAGCAAACCAGGAAACAAACTGCTTTGTATGGCAGTTTGTCAGTCACTTTCCTCTGTGTCCTGCAGACTGTCTGGCAGACTCTTCCATGAAGCAGGAACTCTATAGCAATGTCCATCTTGCATCTGCAGTCACTTTTCTGTGGGTCCTGCATGTCCAGTTTATACAGCATTAAGTTAAAAGTCCAGACAAGAGCTGGATCTTGTCCAAATGGCTAGTCTTGCCATACTGGAAGCAAACTCCATAACGAGTTTCTTCAATGTCCATCTTCCTTTCTGGTGCAGGTGGTATTGCCAAGAGCAATTATGTCTCACTGTCACAAAAACCCTAAACCATTTTAAATGCCATATTCTGTAGGTCTTTGAAAGGTTTGAAGAATGCCTATCTATCTCAAATACATCTCTGTGTATCTTGAAACCTAACTCACCAAGCTATAAGTTTTGACTATTATAGGAAACTATGTAAAATCTGTACTAAATTATACATTACATTTTTAAATGAGCTATATAAACACAATACATAAACAAGAAGAGAAATATACATATCACAACATTGACCTTAAATTATATCAATAAATGAAAATCCATTCCAAAATGAAGTATTCATATCTATACCATAATCCCCTTTTTACCTTTAAAAAGATATTGGTTGTGATCATTAACCATTTATAACCAAATCCATTTAAATGAAAACAAACATTTATAAACGATATTTGGGAATTTGGGCGTCGTTCTTTCCAAACTACTTCTTGCTGACAGGGGGCGCTGTCATGGGGGATCCTGAGAAGATGCAGAAATCTTGGCTGTAGTCTGCAAGGCTGCTTTGTTTAAGCTGTTTTGAATGTTGGATCACCAGAAACTCTGTTTCAGGGGGTCTGGCTTGATCAAACCACATTAGTCTGTAAGGAATCCACAGTTTTTTATTTTCTGTGGAAACAAAAATAGAAATCCTTTTCCCCAGTAACTTGTCCTTGAACTTAAATTTTTGAGTCAAAGCATTTTTAAAATATATAAATTGAATTAATCCACCAGTATTTCCTTTAACAGTTATTGTTTCCTCAGCAGTCAAACAATGCAAAGACAATGTAATACCATACAGTATCCAGATTCTCTCTGAGCTTTTCATCTTTACGTGGCTTTATTATTACTCCGTTTATTTTACTTTTTATTTTTTGAGGCAGGGTTTCTCTGTGTAACTCTTATCTGTCCTGGAATTCACTCTGCATACCAGGTTTACTTTGAAATCACAGAGATCTGCTTGCTTCTGTCTCCCAAGTGTTGGGATTAAAGGTGTGTGCCACCACACCCAGTTCCTCTTTGTCTCTTAAAAACCATTTTTTTCCCAAGCCTGCATATATTTTAAAACACTTTAAACCTTTAGAGGTTTTTCTTAATATGAATCTGTCTTTACTGTAAATCTTTATCTTTTTTTGGCAATGAGTCTTTATCTGTTAAACAAAAACATTGTTAAAATGAAAGTCTTTGTTGTTTCTGCAGCGGTTATCAAAGATGGTGGTGAGTATTTTACTGCCAGCAGTGAGAACTGTGCTCACTGCCTTAGTCTAAATGCTGCCGGCTTGGAGATGTGGTCACTGCCATTGGAAGCTCTCATACACACCAATAAATTGTTAGCAGTGCTTCTTAAGGGCTGTGCGTTTTTTTTTTTTTTTTTTTTTTTTTTTTTGCCGCTTATGCTGAGTCAGGAATCTTCCCTTAAAGGAGCAGCACGAATATCTGCTTGTCTCTTGCAAAGCAGAGTTCAACCGAGAAAAATGCTGCTACCAAGAAACCTTGCTTGTCTCTGTTCTTTTGTTTCTAAAACCCTTTTTTCAGCTTTTGTTAAATTTTAAGTGGAAGTTCTTACTAGCCACGTGGGCGCCATTTGTAAGGAGTATGGTTTTTCTGCCCGCCACCTGGTCTTGTCCTGTTGCCACCCGCCAGCCCCAAATAACGCACAGAGATTCTGTATTTGATATTATGCTGTTTGCCAGGTGCTAGTTTCTTATCGGCTAGCTCTATCTTAATTATTAACCCATTTCTATGTATTTCCATGTGGTCTTACCAGGGAGAGGCGGCTGGCAGTTCTATTCTCTCCAGGCTTTCCATCCTAACTCCTCCTTACTACTTCCAATTTCCTCCTTGTCTCCTAGTCCCTCCTATCTTCCTTTCCCATTGGCCAACAGTGCTTTATTTATTAACCAGTATGAGAAACATATACAGAATGACTCCCATCATCTCCTCTTTTCTGTCTAAATAAAAAGAAGGGTTTTAACCTTAACATAGAAAATATATAACATAACAGTTATCAAATAAGAATCACAGTTGACAATATTTAGTCAATTAACATTTAGTAAGATTTAAGAAAATATTCCATCTTGTATTCTATCTTTGTGAGTCTAAAGCCCTATGTGTAACTTATCTTTAATCCTAACTAAGGAAAACTATAACCATAACTATCCGTCTTCAACTCCTTCAAAGACCACAGAAAGATAATATATAAGCTCTAGAAATGATAGAGACAACTCACTGCCTGGTCACCCGAAGTTCTTTTGTAATCTTTCATCTTCAGCCCATAGGCCATCGTGTGTCTGGCAGACTCTTCAGCAAACCAGGAAACTAAACTGCTTTGTATGGCAGTTTGTCAGTCATTTTCCTCTGTGTCCTGCAGACTGTCTGGCAGACTCTTCCATGAAGCAGGAACTCTATAGCAATGTCCATCTTGCATCTGCAGTCACTTTTCTATCTAAATAAAATCCCACTTCTGACACCAGATATCGTGGTTAAATAAGGATCAGTATAAACAAATAGGCCGAATAGATGTTTATTTAGGGAGAAATAACTTACAAACTACACAGATAAACACCAGGAAATTCAAGCCAATCCTCTCCTGTCCGAGTCACACCAGCAAGAGAGCTTTTACCGGCTCTCCCTCCGACTTCCTTCCACAGGTCACTTCTGCTCATGGCTCCACCCCCAATGGGCATGTTCAGTGCCACAGAAGGACTATCTCACTACACAGGGGTCTGTGTCAGTCCCATGTTGGATTCCCAGCTATAAGTCTGGAGCCCCATTAGCTCCTCCTTGTTCAGGTCAGCTGTGTCTATGTGTTTCTGCAGTGTGGCCTTGTCCTCCCTCTCTGCATCTGAATTCCAGTTTGGCTCAGTGTTTAGTTATGCATGTATGCTTCTGTTTCCATCAGCTACTAGATGAGGGCTCCATGATGGTGGATAAGTTAGTCGTTGATCTCATTGTCAGGGAAGGGAATTTATGGTAGCCTTTACATTGTTGCACAAATTGTTGGGGTCACTCTTGTAGGACTCTGGACATTTCTCTAGGTTCAGTTTCCTCTTCTAACCTATAATGGCTCCCATTTTTATAGTCTCTATCTCTCTTCTCCTCTCCTAGCTATCCTCTTCTCTTCTTTTCTCTTCTCTTCACTTCTCTTCTCATGTCTATTCCTCCCCTGACCAAATCTTCCTAGTCCAATGTTCTTTACTCTCCTACTTCTTTCCTTTTGCTAGTTCACTCTCCACTCACTACCCCCCAATTCCCATATGCTCTGGGGACCGTGGCCCTTCCTGCTTCTGTGAGTGACCTTATAAGAAACTCTTAGAATCCCCCTTGTATCCTAGTTTCTCTGGCAGTGTGATTTGTACCGTGGTTATCTTTTGCACAATGTCTAAAATCCACATATGAATTAATACATACCATGTTTATCTTTCTGTGACTGGGATACCTCATTCAGGATGGTTTCTTCAAGTTCCATCCACTTGTCTGTGAGATTCAAGATTTCGTTTTCCCCCCCAGCCACAGAGTAGTATTCCATTGTGCAAATGTGGCACATGTCCTTTATACATATTTCAGTTGAGGGGCATCTATGTTGCTTCCATGTTCTTGCTATTATAAATAATATTGCTTTGAATATATGTGAGCACAAGTCTTGGTTCCATGGATGTGGATCATTTGGGTATGTGCATAATAGTTAGGCTACTGTGTCCTGTGGTTGACTGATTGCCATTATCCTGAGGAACAGCCATGCTAGTCTCCAAAATGGCTCTTCAAGTTTACAGATCCACCTGCAAAGCATAAGTTGTCATTGCTGTTTCTAATTTTAGCCATTCTGACAGGAGTAAGATGGTATCTTAAAGTTGTTTTAATTTGTATTTCCTTGTTAGCCAAAGATATTGAACACTTCCTTAAGTATATTTCATCATTTCCCCTATTTAGAGTTCTCTATTCAGTTCTATACCCCATTTTCATAGAGTTATTTGTGTTTTGTTGACTAGTTTCTTGAGTTCTTTGTATATTTTGGAGATCAGCACTTTGTCGGATGTAGGATTGGTGAAAATCTTTTCCCAGTCTGAGGGCTGCCATTGGGTCTTGTCCACTGTGTTCTTTGCCTTACAGAAACTTCTAAGTTTGAATAAGTCCCATTCATTTTCTGTTGATCTCAGTGGCTATGTTTCTGGAGTTATTGTCAGGAAGCTGTCTCCTGTACCAATTTGTTAAAGAGTACCTCTATTTTTTTTCCTGAGAAGTTCAGTGTGGATGGATTTATAGAGGGATCCATTTGGACTTGTGTTTTGTACATGGCTATAGACATAGATCTATCTACAGTCTTCTATATACCATCATCCATTTGTACCAGCACCACTTGTTGAAGATGCTTTCCTTATCCCATTGTACACTTTTACCTGTTTTGTCAAAAGTCAATTGCTCATATGTGTGTGGGATAATACCAAGATTGTCTATTAAATTTCTTTGAGCTACTTGTCTATCTTTGTGCTAATACAAGGCGCTTTTCAGGACTATAGCTCTGTAGTAGATCTTAAAGTCAAGGATGATGATGCCTCGTGAAGTTCCTCTATTATACAGGTTGTTTTGGCTATTCTTGTTCTTTTGTTTTTCAATATAAAGTTGATTATTATCTTTTCAAGGTCAGTGAAGAATTGTGCTGGCATTTTAATAGATATTGAATTGAATCTGTAGATTGCCATTGGCAAAATTGCCATTTTTACTATGTTTATTCTACCTATCCATGAGATTGGGAGATCTTTACATTTTCTGGTGTTTTCTATAATTTCTTTTTGTAAATACACAAATTAATATTATATAGGTCTTTCACTTGTTTGATAAGTGTTACCCCAAGGTAGTTTATGTTGTTTGTGGCTATTGTACAGGGTGATGTTTCTCTTATTTCTTTATTAGCCCCTTTGTTGTCTGAATATAGAATGGCTACAATCTTTTTTTTTTTTTTTTTTTTTTAGTTTATCTTGTATGCTGATACATTGCTGAATGTGTTTTTCAGCTGTATGAGTACCCTGGTAGAGTTTTTTGATTGCTTAGGTAAACTATCATATCTTCTGAAAATAGAGAAAGATTGAGTTCTTCCTCTCAATTTGTATCCTCTTGATATCCTTTTCTTGGCTTATTTCTTTAGCTAGCACTTCAAATACAATAATGAAGATATATGGAGACAGAGGGCACCCTAGTCTTTGTCCTGATTTTAGAGGAATTGCCTTAAGCTTCTCTACATTCAGCTTTATATTTTCTCTGTGTTTACTACATATTGCTTTTATTATGTTTATATAAATTCGTGTTATCCCTGATCTCTACAAGACCTTCAACATGATAGGATGTTCAATTTTGTCAAAGGTTCTTTCTACATCTAGGGAGATGATCATGTGATTTTTCATTTTTAGTTTGTTTATATAGTGGTATATTTGATATATTTTCATATGTGAAGCCATCCCTGCATCCCAAGGATGAAGCCTACTTGATCATAGTAGATGATTTTTCTGATATATCCCTGGATTCAGTTTTCCCGTAATTTCTTGAGTATTTTTGCATCAATGTGCAGGAGGGTTATTGGTCTGCAATTTTCTCTTAGTTGTGTCTTTGTGTGAATGGGTATCAAGGTGATTATAGCCTCAAAAAAGTGTTTTGTAATGAAACTTCTGTTTCTATTGTGTGGAACAGTTTCAAGAGTATTAATATTAGCTCTTCCATTTATTTTCGGTAGAATTCTTCACTCAAGAAGACACCTGGCTCTGGGATTTTTTTTATGTTGGAAGGCTTTGTATGATTGCTCCTTCTTTGTTAGTTGCTATAGGTCAATATAAGTTGCTTGTCTATTCTTGATTTAATTTTGTTAAGTAAGAATTATCCAGAAATTTGTCCATATCCTTTGAATTTTCAAATTTTGTGGAGTATAAGTTTTCAAAATAAGACCTGAAAATTGCCTGGATTTCCTCAGTGTCTATTGTTCTGTACCCCTTTTTGTTTCTGATTTTGTTAATTTCCATTTTCTCTCTTTGCTTTTTGTTTAGTTTGGATAAAGGTTTTTCTCCCTTGTTAATTTTCTGAAAAAAAGCAACTCGTTATTACATTGATTTTTTTTTTTTGTATCGTTTTCCTGTTTTCTACTTTAATGTTTTCAGCCCAAAAATTGATAATGGGGCCTACTCCTGAGGGTTAAGTTTGCTTCATTTGTGACCTAAGGTTTTCAGTTGTATTGTTAATTCTCTAATGTGTCTCTCATCCGTTTTCTTCATATGGACACTGAATGCAATCAACTTCCTTCTTAGCAGTGCTTTCAAGATGTCCCATAAATTCATGTATGTTGTATCCACAACCTCAGTGAATTTTAGGAATTCCTTAATTATTTTATTTCTTCTTAGACCCAAATATGTTGAAATTGAGCATTATTCAGTTTCCATGAGTATGTAGGGATTCTGTGATTTGTTGTTGTTTTTATTGAATTCCAATTATAAAGCATGGTGGTCTGATAAGATACAGGGTAATATTCAAATGTCTGTGTGTATAAGTTCTGAACACATAGAGTCATCGGTAGCTGGGTAACATTACACAAGATCTCAGGTTACATGGATGAATTTTTCTTTTTTTTTTTTTTTTTTTTTGACAAAAAGTTGATGGTATTTACCCTCTTATTTTTTTCTCTTCCTCCCCTTTGCTCTTTCCCTAATATTTTACAGGTCTAGATCACTGCATGGTTGTTGTAGGTGTAGAAGCCATGCTGTATCAATATATGTACTATATGGTTTTCATAATCTTATTGGGATTCTAACTGGTTCCCATCTGCATGAATCTTTGTAATCAGATATCATTTTATAGGGTGTTAGAAATTTAGTTTGCACTGTATTTGAATCATGTTGCAAATTTATCTTATACAGAATATGCATACTAATGCATCATGTTCTCAATGATTATAGTTTAATTTTTATTTATGTACTCTGTTTTATTCTTGTTGTTTTCAATCTGGAAATCACATTTACTGTTTTGCTCAGCACATATTCTACTTGGGGATGACCTGAGTCAGATCCCAAAACCCAAAATTCTAGGCTCAATACAATGTCACCTCCAGATGCAGGGTATCTGACAATCTCTACTATGGTATGTAATAATTACACATGGGAAACATCTTTCACACAGAAGACAAATATATAAAAACTGGGAATGAATTTGTTTTCAAAATCCTTGTTACTGAATCTGAAAGACCCTCTGAGGGAGTGGACCCTCACACCCCGACTTAGGAAAGGTGGTCCCCCCAAATCACTCATGAGAAGCAGTCTTGATGAAAAAGCATGAGGTCATTTATATTCCAGTGCACTGGGGTCCACAGCCATACTCCATGTGGGGTAGAAGATCCTGGGTACAGGGTTCATACAGCTTTTATAGGGTTACAAAAAAGCTCACGCATCACAAACCAATCATCTCATAGCATCCAGTGCAGACCAATCAATTTGAGCTATCCAAGCCTGTGGTTAGCCCAGGAAGTCTGTTTCGCTAGGGCTTCTGGGTAGTGTGACAGTTTATTTCCTGTTCTCATTCACTCACAGGTGCTGTCGATAAACCACCTTGTTGTAAACAGTCAAGAATGACCTCTTGCCTTCTCACTGCTTTCCATCCTTACAAAGCAACAATGAAAGCAAAACCAGTCTCTTTTTTTGGATGATTCTAATAAAATTTGTTTCTATTTTAATTTTTTTAAAATTTGTTTTCATTTTACATACCAATCCCTCCTTCCCACTCTTCTTCTCCAACTACTCTCCCTTCCTTTCAACTTTTAATAGTCAGAGAGGGTAAGACCCTCATTCAGAAGTCAATAAAGTCCAGCATACAAATCTGACGAAGAACCAAGCCTCTCTATCTTTTATCTCAACTGAGAAAGGTATCCCACTATAAGGTGTGAGCTCCAAAAACATTGTTCAAGCAACTGGGTTGGGTGCTGGTTTCACTGCCAGGGGCCCCCTAACAAATCAAGTCACCTAAGTGTCAACCACATTCAAAGGGACCAGTTTATTGCCTTGAAGGTGCCCTAGCAGTCCATACTCTGTGAGTTCCCACTAGTTATATTAGGTGTGGTGTGTCCTTGTTGGAGAGGGCTTTCACTGTTAGAGGAAGCATATCACGGTAGAGTCAGGCGTTGATGTTTCTTATTCTCAGAATGATGCACAGTGTGTCAGACAACTCCCTGTTGCCTCTGAGTCATGCTGTAAGGACTCTGACCTCGAGGACTGCAGCAGCTCTCCATGCTGACATGTCCCCTGCCATAACAGAACCTCTGAAATTTTAAGTGTGACACTTCAATTAAATATTTTCCTTGTAAGTGTTGCCCTCGCCCTGCTGTGTCTTTACACAGCAATGAAAACCTAACAAAGACAGAAGATGGTTCCAGGACCAGGGTTTTTTCTATTATAGACTCTCCCTGTTGTACAATTTATTTCTGATGTGTTCTCAGTAGTACTGTTCTGGTAGCTTGCCTCTCCCTTTATGTCTGTTTATTGGGATTTCCTTCTCAGGGTATAGGCTACTTAAACGGCAAAAGAAATGGTGCATGTGGACCTCTAATTCAGTTTACTTCTAATGTGACTGGGTGAATGCATTAATAAGGGAGGGAAGCACCAAGGATTTTATGACTATATTGTCAAAGAGGTTTACATTTACAATGTGAGTATTATACTTCTTTGTGTTATTTTAGGATGCAGTGACCTGTGATGATGTGCACATCCACTTCACTGAGGAAGGGTGGGCTTTGCTAAAGCCTTCTCAGAAGTGTCTCTACAAAAATGTGATGCTGGTCACCTACAGGAACCTCGCTGTTACGGGTAAGACAGAATTTTCCTTCATGTTTTAAAATAAGGGACCAACTGTTTCTTGATTATTGATACTATTCTGTAATTTGATTAAGAAAGGGGAAAATTGGGTGAGTGAGGCATGGTTCTAAGGTTCATTGAAGTTATTACTTAAATTTTGTACAATTTGCAATAATCCATCATATATTATCTGTTATTTCAGACTACAATTGGGATAACCATAATACGAAGGAGCATTGTCAAACTTCTAGAAGACACAGAAGGTAAATTTTCATGTGCAAATTTATGCAAATTTGGCTCTGCAGATATTTTAATGTATCCTGGCAATTTTATTGAAGAGTCACACTTAAAAAATTAAAAAGATTGGGAAGAGCAACAGTGAAAATAAGTGCAGTTTAAATACAGTGGTGATTGTCATTTTCTCACAAAACCCTGTACCTCAGTGAAAGGTAGCTCTTTTGTGTTTGCAAGGCATTTGTGTAAAATGAGAAGGAAACTAAATCATAACAGATATCACCCTTTGAATTATAGCACCCGGATATCTATTCTGTAAATATACCAGTCTGTTTAGTTTCATTCTATTCAGATATTTTAAACAGTATACATGTTGCATAGGTGATAAGTATATGCCCAAGCCCCTAAGAAAAAAGGCTGTAGTTAAGCAGGCATTACTTATCTATTTGTGACTTTGCTATGGATATTGAAAGGGTCAGTTTATTAGTGTCAAGAAGGTTGTTATGAAGAAACCTTAAAGTTGATTTAAAGAAAGTCAAAGTGTGAATGCTATGTGGAAACCTTTTTTTTGTTTTCTTAGTTTCATAAGCATATCATATGTAGAGCCATGTAGTTGTGGCCCATACCTTTAATTCCAACATTCATGATCAAGAGCAAGGTGGATCCCTTAAGGTTTTGATCACCCCAGTCTACAAAGTGAGTTCCAGGATAGCTAGGTTTACACAGAGACATTCTGTATTAGAAAATGTAGGGGAAAAAGTATTTAGTTTACTCTAAATACATGCCATGTGAATTTAGAATGTGTAAAGAAGCAGCGTACCTCTCTTAGGACAGTGATAAGAAATGAAAGATATTTAGTAGTCCCCACTTTGAGGATATGTGTTGAGTGTGAAACAACTTTCAAATTTATCAGTATTCCTAAGTCATCTGAAAGATACCATCAATTTACACTGTAGTAAATCCATATGGCCATTGGAATGTATGAATGCTTCCATTTGTACTGGTATATTTAGCCAATGTAGTATGATTTCTATGAAGGAAAAACAGATAAATGGTATAAATATGGCAAAGCTCTGTGTCATTTCGATACTTTCAATTCTATGGGAATTTATGTAAATATATGCAATAATTGAGGGCCATGAAATAAATCTCTTACTCTGAATCCACAGGTATCTTCAATGAAAACAAAACAATACCACATTAGAGAAGCATTATGAATGTATAACTCAAGATCTGATTCTTGTTTACAATTAGGCCTTCGGGAAATTCAACACCCTTTCATGATAAAGGTATTGGAGATGTCAGGGATAACAGGAACATACCTAAACATAATAAGAGCAATATACAGCAAACCGACTGCCAACATCAAACTGAATGGAGAGAAACTTAAGCCAATTCCTCTAAAATCAGGAACAAGACAAGGCTGTCCTCTTTCCATATCTCTTCAATATCGTACTACAAGTTCTTGCTAATGCTATAAGACAACAAAGGGAGATCAAGGGGATCCAAATTGGAAAGGTAGAAGTCAAACTGTCTCTTTTTGCAGATGATATAATAGTTTACATAAGCAAGCCAATAAAATCTACCAGGGAACACCTACAGCAGATAAACACCTTCAACCAACTAGCAGGATACAAGATAAACTCTAAAAAATCAGTAGCCCTACTTTTTTCAGATGACAAAGAGACAGAGAAAGAAATCAGAGAAACATCACCCTTTACAATAGCCACAAGCAACATAAAGTATCTTGGTATAATGCTTATCAAACAAGAAAAAGACCTATATAATAAGAACTTTGTGACTCTAAAGAAAGAAATTATAGAAGATACCAGAAAATGGAAAGATCTCCCATGCTCTTGGTTAGGTAGGATAAACATAGTAAAAATGGCAATCTTTCCAAAAGCAATCTACAGATTCAATGCAATCCCCATTAAAATCCCACCACAATTATTCACCAACCTTGAAAGGATAATAATCAACTTTATATGGAAAAACAAAAGACCCAGGATAGCCAAAACAACCCTATACAATAAAAGAACTTCAGGAGGCATCACCATTCCTGACTTTAAGCTCTACTACAGAGCTATAGTTCTGAAAACAGCCTGGGATTGGCATAAAAATAGACAGGTAGACCAATGGAATCGAATTGAAAATCCTGATATTAATCCACGCACCTATGAACACCTGATTTTCGACAAAACAGCTAAAATTATACAATGGGGCAAGAACAGCATCTTCAAGAAATTGTGCTGACACAATTGGATGAGGGTGTGTAGAAGACTGCAGATAGACCCATGTCTGTTGGCATGCACAAAACTCTAAAGTCTAAAATGATCAAAGACCTCAACATCAATCCAGCCACATTGAACCTCTTAGAAGAGAAAGTAGGAGGTACTCTTGAACAAATTGGTATAGGAGACCGCTTCTTGAACATAACTCCAGGGACACAGACACTGAAAGAAACAATTAATAAATTGGACCTCTTCAAACTTAGAAGCTTCTGTAAGGCAAAGGACACAGTAGACAAGACCAAACGGCAGCCCACAGACTGGGAAAAGATTTTCACCAATCCTATATCTGACAAAGGGCTGATCTCCAAAATATACAAAGAACTCAAGAAACTAGTCAAGAAAACACCAAATAACCCTATTAAAAAATGGGGTACAGAACTGAAGAAAGAATTCTCAATAGAGGAAATCAAAAAGGCTGAAAGACACTTAAGAAAATGCTCCACATCCTTAGCTATCAGGGAAATGCAAATCAAAACAACTTTGAGATACCATCTTACACCTGCCAGAATGGCTAAAATTAGAAACACCAATGAAGACTTATGTTGGAGAGGATGTGGAAAAAGGGGAACACTCCTCCACTGCTGGTGGGAGTGCAAACTCATACAGCCATTGTGGAGATCAGTATGGCAGTTCCTCAGGAAAATGGGAATTAATTTACCACAGGACCCAGCAATCCCTCTCTTAGTCATACACCCAAAGGATTAACATCCATGCAACAAAGACATCTGTTCAACTATGTTCATAGCAGCACTATTTGTAATATCAAGAACCTGGAAGCAACCTAGATGCCCCTCAATTGAAGAATGGTTAATGAAGATGTGACACATCTACACAATGGAATACTACTCTGCAGAAAAAAATAATGTTATTTTGAAATTCGCAGGCAAGTGGATGGCACTTGAAGAAAACATCCTGAATGAGGTAACCCAGTCACAAAAAGGGGAACACAGTATGTACTCACTCATATATGGATTTTAGACCTAGATCAAATGATCACCAGTCTATAATTCACACCACCAGAGGAACTAGGATACAAGGTGTATTCTAAGAGATTCATATAAAGTCCCTCACATAACTGGGAATGGACAAGTCCCCCAGAGCTCAGGTGAAGTGGGGGGGTCAGCGAATGGAGAAAACGACGGGGGAGGAAAGGAAAACATGTGCGACTAGGAAGATTGAGCCTGGTTAGGAATAGAAGATGAGAGAGATAGAGAGAGACAGAGAGACAGAGAGAGAGAGCATAAAAGAGGGAGCCAATATTGGTTTGAAGATAAAATTGAACACAAAGAAAGGTCTAGAGAACTACAAGACTGCTCCCAAATAACAATCTCAGCTTCCGTGGAAAGGCTATCCTAAATGCCCATCCCGGAGATTGAGATCAACAACTAACTTCTCCATGAAGCCCTCAACTAATGCCTGTTGAAAACAGGATCAAACACCCATGCATAAACACTGAGTCAAACTAGAACCCAGATGAAGATGGAGAGGACAAGACCATGCGACAGAAACACATAGAGACAGCTTACCTGAACAAGGAGGAGATGATGGCCACTAGACTGATAACTGGGAAGCCAGCATGGGACTGACTCGGGCCCCCCGAATATGGGTCTCAGCCAGAAGGACTGAGCAGTTTAAGAGACCTCAGACAGTGGAGCCAGGAAGTATCCCTGGTGCACAAAAGGACTTTGCGAACATACCCCCCTTGGAGGGATAACTGCCTTAATCCAGAGACCAGAGAGAAGCCCTAGTCCCTACTTCAAATGACCTGTCAGACCTACATGACCCCAACTTGATGGTATTCCCCTACATATGGAATTGGGGTGGGGGATGGGAGGGGAGGGTGTTTAGAGTGCATGTGAGAGGGCAGAGAGGGTAAAAGGGAGGGAAGGAGGGAGGGAGGGCTGGGGGGAGGGAGGGAGGGAGAGGGAACTGGGATCGACATGTAAAATAATAAATTAAATTTAAAAAAATGCCTTGATTCCAAAATGTAAATTGAAGGAGAAGTTACTGGGGAAAAGGATTTCTATTTGTTTCCACAGAAAATGAAATGATGTGGATTTCTTCCAGACTAATGTGGTTTGATCATGCCAGACCACCTGAAACAGAGTACAAGGTGATCCTACATTCAAAACAGCTGGACAAAGCAGCCCTACAGACTACAGCCAGGATTCCTGAATCTTCTTCGAATCCCCCATGACAGCGCCCCTTACCAGCAGGAAGTAGTTTGGAAAGAACAACGCCCAAATTCCCAAATATTGTGTATAAGTGTGTGTTTTCATTTAATTGGACTTTGTTATATAAAATAAAATAAAATAGTAAAATAAAAAAAAACAAACGATAAGCATGTAAATCACAGGGACTTCATTTATTCAGCTATATACATGTGTGCACATACTCCTCTTCACCAGAAGTGGCCCTCACGGCAAAGGAAGTTCGCAGTGTCACAGAAGCCATCATGATGCAGCAACTCCAGGCTTGCATGGGACAGCGGGAAGAGCGCTCGGGCCAGGCGGGCAACATTGGCCATGGAGATCTAGGCGGGGCCGCAAATGAGTGTGGGTGGAGCCAGAAGTGTGTGTGGGCTGGGCTGGAAGTGAGTTTCGTGCAAGCATGCTGTGACAGGAGTGGCCACGGAAGCCCCACATGGCTCACCTCCACGTCCTGTCCAGTCACGTGCACGCTCGAGCCAAGACCTTGGCCAGGGTCGTGGGGCGAGATGTCATGGCGTCCACAGAATGGGGACACGGTGAGGGTGCAACCTCCAGGGGGCAGGAGGAGGCTGCGCGATCTGCCCAGGTCTGGGGAGATGGGGAGCCAGGGGACATGAGAGGAATGGCCACAATATACACGCGTGTCCGGGGTCACGTGTTACAGACATGCGTGACCACACCCACCCACACCGCCCCTTACTGCCCCGCCCACCTGATCCTGGAACTCCACGGGCTTCAGCCCAGAGTAGATGGGGACGAAGCAGCTGGCGAGAAGGACATGCACATGAGGGGAAACATAGGACACGCATGAGGGGAAACGTGGGACACACATGAGCATAAACAATACACGTATGTGCAAACATGCGACACACATGTGCAAACACAGATGAAATATACATGTAGGAAACACAGAACATGACACATTGTTACACTTGCGGCCCCGCCTCCTCACCTGTACGACGTCCTCACGGGTCGGGAACTGGAACACAAGTCGGTTCTGGAATTAGTTCACCACAGTCAAGGACACATAGAGCCGGCCCTGCACCAGGACATGAGCATGGGCTGGGAGGATCTGGTCTAGGCCGTCCCTGATGGTGCAGGGGACGGGGGACACATGTGACCTGTGACCCCTGAAATGGGATCCACATGCGTGACCTATGACATGTTACATGTACCATGTGATGTGTGCCCCACAACATCCCCCTTAACCCCCCCATGCACCTCAGCTGCTCCATGAGGTAGAAGCTGGGTATGGCCACGCCGAGTGGATGCTGCCTGGTATCCTCGGCCAGGATGTGTGCGAAAGCCTGTGCAGGCCTGTGGGAAGGGTGGGAAGCACACACGTGACCCCTGACATGCAACATGTCACATGTAACATGTCACATGTGCCCTGCCCACACTCACCTCCAGCTGCTCAGGGGAAGTCAGCAGCACTGCTGCCACCAGGGCCCCGCCCCGACGCCCCTGCATAGCCCCTGACATCACCCAGCAGCCCCGCCCCATGTGCCTACAGCCCGGCAGCCACGCCCAGGTGGTAAATGCCCAGGAATCCACAGGCCCTGAAAGACAGGTGGAAGGGAGGGGCCATCCGGGGTGGGGCAGAGCCTATGGGGCGTGTGGGCAGAGTTTCTGGGGGAAGGATGGGGTCACGTGAGGAAAGGAAGCCATGCCCTCTCACAAAAAGAATGACAGAAATGGCGACTCTGTCTTCACTGCTGCCCTCCTGGACTACGTTTCCAAGGAGGCTGCATGCTGGACCTTGTTCCCTGTGACATCACTGTCTGGCGACTTCCCCTCAGCTTCCCACACTGTGGAATTTTCCCAGCAGTCTCGGAGCCCCACCCATCTCAGGGTGGAAGGGGACTATGATTCCCAGCATCCTTTGCTACACCTACAGTGGTCACTGTTTGTGTCCTCACTGGTGCGCCAGCACCCTTCAGTGTCCTACATAGATGGCGGCTTCTCTGTATGAAGCCTCTGTTCCCAAGGACACTGCCAGGGACGATTACTGCCTCCATGCACTGCAGGGCCGGACCAGGCGGTCACTCTGTGTGTGATGGCACAAGGCAGCGCCTACTCATTCCAAGTCTGCAGCAATGGCGTCATTGCATTCTTTCTCACAGATTTGAGGAATAAAATGAATGAATAAAGAGATAATTTCTCATAATTCATCCCTAGAGAGATAACAAAATGATATCAACATTGATATCAAGAAATAAATAAATAATGAAATCACAAGACACAGTTTAACACCAGCATGGTGGATGCAGACTCTACTCATACTGGAGTAGAAAAAGACAGATTTGAATAATGAAATAATCAGATAGTTAGATCATCCGTTTCACTTGAATCACAAAAGGTGGCGCCAAACTTCAGGGATCACAGATTAAATAATGAAAGAATTTAATAATTACATCTTTAAATATGTAAGCAGTTGACCTTTTTTTGTATCATCAATACCTGGGCAGACTTGCTGAACTGTCATTGTGTATGCAGCGTTTTTAGAAGATATCACATATTTAATGTAGGACGGCTGCCTCAAAAGAGATGGACTGAAATACAACAATCCCTAAGTCTACTCTAACAAATGGATTATCACCTTCCTGAAGGAAGTCAACAATGGCAAATTCACCTTTTGATGAATAATTGCGAGTCTTATTATCTTTCGTTCCATACTTTCACTTCTTAGGAGAGAGAGTATTCATAAACGGAAGACTTTGTACTGTTTCTCCACAGACTATGTTCTCTGATGATTAGGTAATCTTGAATTTGGTAACCAGTAAAAGCTGTAGGCAAACTTCCAGAGGTGTGGCTATGATTTGTTTAAGCGAATCACATGCTGCCATGAAAAGTTTTAGGAGATAGTTATCTTGGGAGACTGTAATGTCCCATAATAACACTTTCTCGAAGCTGCTTTCTGGTCCTTGGCCCATGTTACCAGGATACAGAATGCAAGCAGGGTTGGCAGGCAACATTTATGAACCAACATTCTGTCACAGTCTAGTGCCTCTCCCGCATGCTAAAAGGAATATACCCACCCATGAACTAACCTTACATCCTCACCGAGTTTCTCACAAAAACAAAGCAGGGCTCTGTCTTTTGAGTTATACATATTTACCAGTCTCTCAAGCTACAACATGCCTATAGTGTCATAAGCACGAAAACGAAAGCATCATTGTGCCATTCAAGTACAATGATGAGTATTTTAAACCTGTTTTCTATGCTTCAATTTTCTAATTTCTAGAATGGAAACAATAGAATTAATCGCCTCTTCCATAATCCTTTTCTCTTTATTGAAAATAAAATAAACTCCTCTTCATCCTCTTACCTTTAGAGGTACTTGATCCCTTGGTTTCTAGGCATTGTTTAGATTTGCATTAGGCTGATGATTAAGGATTTTGAGCAGTGTCTTATGTTTCTTTCAGTCATTTTGGATTCCACATTTGACTGTTTTCTATTAAGTCCTGTACCCCGCTTTCTAATATGGTTATTTAGAGTGATTTATTGTTGGTGGTGTGTCATGTTATCAGCCCGACAGTGTTCATTAGATGAGATTCCCTGATCAGGAGATTATACAGTTATTCCATTTTTAAAATCGGTGGTCACTGTGTCCTTCATGGGTCAGTTCTCTTGAGACCTCTCAGAAATCGATGATGCAAAACAGTACAGTTTTTTTTTTTTTTAAAACCGTGTAATCATTCAATTATTAAAAATCTACTATTACGTAATCAGTAATCCCCGTATAAGGCAGTGCCCCTCATTCTCTGGGCACTGCTTCTGGTACCGATCTCCTACTGTGTCAGTCACACAGAAGCCAAATGACGGATGACACCATCATTACTTACCCAATCAAATGAGTTAATAATTGGATAGTCCTCCATACTTAACTTTCATAAGATGGAACCCAACTCCAGTGATTGCCAAGGAAGTAGTACTTAGATAATTAAATAATGCCACGTGATTAACTCCCATGGAGGAATGGCCCGACTCCAGTCAATAAGAAAAACACCTTCATCAATTTAAATAATGAATATATAATGAAAAATGATTGAATAATGTCATGGTGGTGCATACTTAAATCTCTCATGGAGTAGTCAGACTGATCTCTTCCTAGAATAATGAGCAATTTGAAATATCAAATTGATAATTAGTGGGCCTTTTATATTAACATTGATGAGATGGCACCAAAGTCCTAAAACTATCGCTGATGTAACCATCTATTTACATAGCTAAATGGTGAAGTAATGAGATGAAATTACCTCATCAACTACCAAAATCTGACTCCAAAAGGGACTAATGGTCCATAACATTACCTGTATATTAAATATGTAAATTAAATGATGAATTATTAATTAATTTCCTAGTTTAACAGTTAAAGAACTAAGTGTAGTATTAGATGACGTGACTGTTTGGTACAACGGTCTCCCCTAAGGAGGCTCAAAACTCCAGTGATCACTGAATACATAATGATAGAATTTCATAATTAAATGAATAAACATTAAACAAATGGATGGTGTTTTATGCGTGAAGCCTAAATGACTGCTCAATACTGAAGAACACATTGAGTTCTTAATCATAGATTTGAACAAAATATGAATGAATAAAGAGATGCTTTCTCATAATTCACCCCTAGAGAGATAACAAAATGATATCAACATAGATTTAAATAAAGGAAGGAGTTAAGAAAGAAAGGAAGGAAGGAAGGAAGAAAGAAAGAAAGAAAGAAAGAAAGAAAGAAGGAATTCACAAGATATAATTTAACACCAACAAGGTGGATCCCAGACTCCACTCTTCCTGGAGTAGAAAAAGACATATTTGAATAATGAAATAATCAGATAGTTAGATCGTCTGTCACACTTGAGTGTGACACAAGGTGGCACCAACTTCAGGGATCACAGATTATATAATGAAAGAATTTAAAAATTACATCTTTCAATAAGTAAGCCGTTGACCTATTTTCGTATCATCAATTCCTGTGCAGACTTGCCAGGTATGAAACTGTATGATGTCATCACGCATTTTTAACATGCCATCAGTTAATCGCCAGATAATCATAGTGTCTTGCCTGATGAATTCTGTTGGCCTGACATCATCACAAGCACCTGAATCTCTGTTGTGGTGCGGCAGGGCGTGAGATAATGGGCCCAATCCTGGCGTAGCAGTAGTAGCCACAATGTTGATAGCAGCTGAAAGATGGCTGCAGCAGGGGCATCACCAGCATATCTGATAGAGAGATGTTCTTCAGTGTTCTGAGTCATCATCCTTTTACCAGGTCAGTGATGGTGGCAACCTGCTAGTGCCACTACTTCTTCTCATGGTAGAACACAACCGATGTGAAGATGTGGAGGAAGAGCATGTAGTCAAAACCCAGACCACCGTGTCGGCCTTGGTGAAGTCCTTGTACTTCTCGGTTGGCACCATGCAGCCTTGTGGACTCAATCATCCAGCATCCCTCGTACTCTGGGAGATGCATAGATCATTCAGAAATTGTTCTGCCCATGTCTACAAGTTTCCTAACCTTGTCCCTGACAGATATTTGCACCCTAACCGTAAAGGGTGATGTCATTGTCGGTTGTTTACATAACTTAATGAATTTAATAAGTCAGTAATACCTAATGGTCACAATAAATAGGAGATGTAGCATTTTACTGGCAGGGAAGCATGGTCAGAATCCAGGCATGAAGGATGTCATCATCATCAATTGAAAAAATGAATCCTAAAATGTGATGATATTACACATTAACTACACAAGAGGGAGCTTTACAGGCCTCTTCATGGAATGGTGGATTGTGGTTTACATTACTATACAAATGTTTACATTATCTTAGGGATTAAAACAGATTGTCAATTTAAATACATTAATTATGTAACTAGATAATCTGTGGCACCAGATTCCAGTTGTCATGGATGATATAATCATTGTTTTATATAATTAAATAATCAAGTAATGAGTTCATGTAACATCATCCACTTCCCTAAGGTGGCTCCAAACCAGGCTCAAGAACGATGCTGTCGTGATTAATTTAAATATTTTAACTGCATAATTGACATTAACATGATTGTGGGAAACTCCCAGGTTCATCCCTTATTTAATCTCAGAGACATTGAGTTCTTAGTCATAGATTTGAACAAAAAATGAATGAATAAAGAGATAGTTTCTCATAATTCACACCTAGAGAGATAAGAAAATGATATCAACATTGATTTAAATAAAGAAAGGAAGAAAGAAAGAATGAAAATAAGAAAGAAAGAAAGAATTCACAAGATACAATTTAACACCAACAAGGTGGATACAGACTCCACTCTCCCTAGAGTACAAAAAGACAGATTTGAATAATGAAATAATCAGATAGTTAGATGGTCTGTCACACTTGAGTCACACAAGGTGGCGCCAAACTTCAGGGATCATAGATTATATAATGAAAGAATTTAATATTAACACCTTTAAATATGTAAGCCGATGACATTTTTTTGAGTCATCAATTCCTGGGCTGAATTGCCAGGTATGAAACTGTATGCTGTCATCACGCATTTTTAACATGCCATCAGTTAATCGTCAGATAATCATACTGTCTTGCCTGATGAATTCTGTAGGCCTGACCTCATCACAAGCGCCTGAATCTGTTGTGGTGCAACAGGACGTGAGATAGTGGGCCCAATCCTGGCATAGCACTACTAGCCACAATGTTGATAACACCTGACAAGATGGCTGCTGCAGGGGCATCAATAGCATTGCTGAGAGAGAGATGTTCTTCCGTGTTCTGAGTCGTCATCCTTTTGCCAGGTCTCGGTGATGGTGCGGACCTCCTAGTGCCACTCCTACTTCTCATGGTAGACCACAACTGATGTGAAGATGTGGAGGAAGAACAGGTAGTCAACAGACAGACCACCGTGCCGTCCTTGGTGAAGTCCTTCTACTTCTCAGAGGGCATCGTTCAACCTTCAGGACTCAATCACCCAGCATCCCTCGTACTCTGGAAGATGCATAGATCATTCAGAAAATGCTCTGCCCATGTGTACAACTTTCCTAACATTGGCCCTGACAGATTTTTGCACCCTAACCGTAATCAGTGATGGCACTCTCTGTAGTTTACCTAATTTAAAGAATTAAATAAGTCACTAATAGCTAACTGTCACACTAAATAGGGGATATAGCATTCTATTGGCAGGGAAGCATGGCCAGACTCCTGCATTGAAGGATGTCATCATCATCAATTGAGTCAATGAATCATACAATGTGATGATATTGCACATTATCTCCACAAGAGGGAGCTTTACAGGTCTCTTCATGGACTGGAGGATTGTTGTTTAAATAACTATACCAATATTTACATTATCTTGGGGATTAACACAGATTGTCAATTTAAATTCATTTATAATGTAATTAGATGATCTGTGGCACAAGTTTCCAGGTGTCATGGACGATATAATGGCCCGATTCCTGAAAAGAAGAACAACATCTTCATTGATTTAAATAACTAATATACAATGAAAAATGATTGAAAGATGACAAGGTGGTTCATACTTAAATCCCACATGGAGTAGTCAGATTGATCTCTTCCAGGAATAATGATGTTTTTAAAAAATTAAATTGATAATTAATTACTGGGACTTTTATATTAACACTGTCGAGATGGCACCAAAGTCCTAAACCAATCGATGATGTAAAGATCTATTTACATAGCTAAATGATGAAGTAATGAGATGATATTACATCATCAACTCCCAAAATCTGACTCCAAACGGGACTTATGGTCCATAACATTACCAGTATTTTAAATACGTAAATTAAATGATGAATTATTACTTAATTTCCTAGTTGAACAGTTAAATAAGTAAGTGTAGTATTAGGTGACATGATGGTCTGGTACAACGGTCTCCCCTAAGGAGGCTCAAAACTTCAGTGATCACTGAATACATAATGACAGATTTTCATAATTAAATGAATAAACATTAAACAAGTGGATTGTGTTTTATGCATGGATCCTAAATGATTGCTCAATACTGAAGAGACATGGAGTTCTTAATCATAGATTTGAACCAAAAATGAATGAATAAAGAGATAGTTTCTCATAATTCACCCCTAGAGAGATAACAAAATGATATCAACATTGATTTAAAGAAAGAAAGAATGAAAGAAAATAAGAAAGAAAGAAAGAAAGAAAGAAAGAAAGAAAGAAAGAAAGAAGGAAAGAATTCACAAGATACAATTTAACACAAACTAGGTGGATCCAGACTCCACTCTTCCTAGAGTAGAAAAATACAGTTTTGAATAATGAAATAACCAGATAGTTAGGTCGTCTGTCACACTTGAGTCAAACAAGGTGGCACCAAACTTGGTGTATAACACAGATTGTCAATTTAAATTCATTAAGTATGTAATTAGTTTATCTGTGGCACCAGATTCCAGGTGTCATGGACAACATAATCATTGCTTTATATAATTAAATAATCACATAGTGAGTTTATGTAACATCATCCACTTCCCTAAGTTGGCTCCAAACCAGGCTCATGAACGATGCTGTCGTGATTAATTTAAATATTTTAACTACATAATTGATATTAAGATGGTCTATGATAATTGCCTCCCACATCGCGTAACCACAGTCCACAGATCATGGATTATCTAATGTCCTATTTTAATAATCAAATAACAACATAATCAGGATGAAATGGTCTGACATACTCCACACAATTGCCTCTCTCTTGTCTCCCACATGATTGTAGGAAACTCCCAGGTTCATCCCTTGTTTAATCGCAGAGCAGAGTAGAAACGTGTTTAAATGCTGAACTATCATTGTATTTACAGGGTTTTTAGAAGATATAATATTTAATGTTGGGTGGTTGTCTCAAAAGAGATGGACTGGAAGCCAATAATCACTAAGTCTACTCTAGCAAATGGATGATCACCTTCCTGAAGGAAGTCAACAATGTCAAACTCACCTTTTTGATGAATAATCGTAGTCATATTATCTTTTGCTCCATAGTTTTACTTCTGAGGAGAGAGAGTATTCATAAACAGAAGACTCTGAACTGTTTCTCCACAGACTATGTTCTCTGATGATTAGGTAATCTTGAATTTACTAACCAGGAAAAGCTGTAGGCACACTTCCAGAGGTGTGGCTCTGACTTGGTTAGGCGAATCAAATGCTGTCATGAAAAGGTTTAGGAGATAGTTATCTTGGCATACTGTAATGTCCCATGATAACACTTTCTCAAAGCTGCTCTCTCGTCCTTGGCCAATGATACCAGGATGCAGAATGCAAGGAGGGTTGCCAGGCAACATTTATGAACCAACATTCTGTCACATTCTAGTGCCCCTCTCACAGGCTAAAAGGAGTATACCCACCGGTGAACTAACCCTACAGCCTTACTGAGTTTCTCACAAAAACAAAGCAGGGCTCTTTCTTTTGAGTTCTACATATTTCCCCTTCTCTCAAGCTACAACATGCCTATAGTGACATAAGCATGAAAACGAAAGCATCATTGTGCCATTCAAGTACAATGATGAGTATTTTACTCTTGTTTTCAATTCTTCAATTTGCTAATTTCTAGAATGGAAACAATACAGTTAATCGCCTCTACCATAATCATTTTCTCTTTATTGAAAATAAAATAAACTCCTCTTCATCCTCTTACCATTAGAGGAGCTTGATCCCATGGTTTCTCAGAGTTGATTAGATTTGCATTAGGCTGATGATTAAGGATTTTGAGCAGTGTCTTATGTTTCTTTCAGTCATTTTGGATTCCTCAATTGACTGTTCTCTATTAAGTCCTGTACCCCGCTTTCTAAGATGGTTATTTAGAGTTATTTATTGTTGGTGGTGTGTCATGCTAACAGCCCGACAGAGTTCATGAGATGAGATTCCCTGATCAGGAGATTATACAGTTATTCTGTTTTTAAAATCGGTGGTCACTGTGTCCTTCATGGGTCAGTTATGTTGCAACCTCGCAGAAACTGATGATGCGAAACAGTACAGTTTTTTTAAAATCGTGTAATCATCCGATTGTTAAAAACGTACTACTACATAATCAGTAATCACTGTATGAGGCAGTGTCCCCCATTCTCTGGGCACTGCTTCTGGTACTGATCTGCTGCTGTGTCAATCCCACAGCAGCCACATGACAGATGACACCATCATTACTTACGCAATCAAATAAGTTAATAATGGGATGGTCCTCCATATTTAACTTTCATAAGATGGAACCAAACTCCAGTGATTGTCAAGGAAGGAGTACTTAGATGATTAAATACTGCCACGTGATTAACTCCCATGGAGGAATGGCCCTACACCAGTCAAGAAGAACAATATCTTCATCTATTCAAATAAGGAATATATAATGAAGAATGATTGAGTAATGTCATGGTGGTGCATACTTAAATCCCACATGGAGTAGTCAGACTGGTCTCTTCCTGGAATAATGATTTTTTTATAAAATTAAATTGATAATTAATTATCTGGCGTTTTATACTAACACTGACGAGATGGCACCAAAGTCCTAAAACTATCGCTGATGTAATGATCTATTTACAGAGCTGAATGATGAAGTAATGAGATGATGTTACATCGTCTACTCACAAAATCTGACTCCAAAAGGGACTTAGGGTCCATAACATTACCTGTATTTCAAATATGTTAATTAAGTGATGAATTATTATTTAATTTCCTAGTTTAACCGGTAAATAAGTAAGTGTACTAGTAGATGATGCAATGATCTGGCACGATGGACTCCCCTAAGGAGGCTAAAAACTTTAGTGGTCACTGAATACATAATGACAGATTTTCATAATTCAATGAATAAATATTAATCTAGTGGATGGTGTTATATGCACGAAACTTAAAGATTGATCAATACTGAAGAGTCATTGAGTTCTTAATCATAGATTTGAACAATAAAATGAATGAATGAAGAGATAATTTCTCATAATTCACCTCTAGACAGATAACAAAATGAGATCAACATTGATTTAAATAAATAAATAATGAAATCACAAGAGATATTTTAACACCAACAAGGGGTCTCCAGACTCCACACTTCCGGGAGTAGAAAAGACAGATTTAAATAATGAAAGCATCAGATTGTTTGATTGTGTGTCACACTTGATTCACACAAGGTGGCACCACACTTCAGGGTTCACAGATAATATAATGAAAGAATTTAATAATTACTTCATTACATATCTAAGTCATTGAACTTTTTCATATCATCGATTCCTTGGCAGATTTCCCAGATATGAAAACGGATGCTGTCATCACAGATTTTTTAATATTCCATCAGTTAATCGTCAGATAATCATACTTTCTTGCCTGGTGAATTCTGTTGGCCTGACATCCTCACCAGTGCCTGAATCTCTGTTGTGTTGCGGCAGGACCCGAGGTAATTGGCCCATTCCTGGCATACCAGTAGTAGCCAAAATGTTGATATAAGCTGAAAAGGTGGCTGCAGCAGGGGTATCAACAGCATAGCTGAGGGAGAGATGTTCTTCCGTGTTCTGAGTCTTCATCCTTTTGCCAGGTCTCGGTGATGGTGCCGACCTAGTGCTGCTACATCTTCTAGACGTAGACCACAACCGATGTGAAGATGTGGAGGAAGAGCAAGTAGTCAACACCCAGACCACCATGCAGACCTTGGAAAAGTGCTTGTACTTCTCGCAGGGCACCATGCAATCTTCTGGATTCTATTCTCCAGCATTCCTAGTGGTCTGGAAGACACATAGACATTCAGAAAATGCTCTGCCCATGTCTACAAGTTTCCTAATTTGTCGCTGACTGATATCTGCAACCTAATAATAATCGGTTTTGGCATTGTCTGTCGTTTAAGTAATTTAAAGAATTAAATAAGTCAGTGATAGCTAACTGTCCCAATGAAGAGGTGATGTTGCGTTTAACTGGCAGGGAGGTATGGCCAGACTCCAGTCTTGAAGGATGTCATCATCATGGAGACAATGAATCATAAAATGTGTAGATATTGCACATTATCACCACAAGAGGGAGCTTTACAGGTCTCTTCATGCAATGGAGGATTGTTGTCTACATGAGTATACAAATGTTTACATTACCTTGGGGATTAACACAGATTGTCAATTTAAATTCATTAATTATGTAATTAGATGATCTGTGGCACCAGATCAGGTGTCATGGACGATATAATCATTGTTTTATCTAATTACATAATCAAATAATGAGTTCATGTAACATAATCCACTTTCCTAGGTGGCTCCAAACCAGGCTCATGAATGATGCTGTCGTGATTAATTTAAATATTTTAACTACACAATTGTTATTAAGATGGTCTATAATAATTGCCTCCCACATCGCGTCACCGCAATCCACTGATCATGGATTATCTAGTGTCCTATTTTAATAATCAAATAACAACATAATGAGAGGATGAAATGGTCTGCCATGCTCCACACAATTGCCTCTCAGTTGACTCCCACATGATTGTGGGAAACTCCCAGGTTCATCCCTTATTTAATCGCAGAGCAGAGTAGGAACATGTTTAAATGCTGAACTCTCATTGTGTATGGAGGGTTTTTAGAAGATATCACATATTTAATGTTGGGCGGCTGCCTCAAAAGAGATGGACTGAAATCCAATAATCACAAAGTCCACTCTAACAAACGGATTATCACAATCCTGAAGGAAGTCAACAATGGCAAACTCAACTTTTGATGAATAAATGTGAGTCTTATTATCTTTGTGTCCATTATATTACTTGTTAGGAGAGAGAATTCATAAACAGAAGACTTTGAACTGTTTGTCCACAGACAATGTTCTCTCATGATTAGGTAATCTTGAATTTGGTAACCAGTAAAAGCTGTAGGCAAACTTCCAGAGATTTGGCTGTGACTTGGTTAGGCGAATGAAATACTGTCATTGAAAGTTTTTGGAGATAGTTATCTTGGGAGACTGTAATGTCCCATGACAATTTATCTCGAAGCTGCTCTCTGGTCCTTGGCCCATGCTACCAGGATACAGAATGCAAGCAGGGTTGCCAGGCAACATTTATGAACCAAAATTCTGTCACATTCTAGTGCCCCTCCTGCATGCTAAAAGGAGTACACCCACCAATGAACTAACCTTACATCCTCACCGAGTTTCTCACAAAAACAAAGCAGGGCTCTTTCTTTGAGTTCTACATATTTACCTATCTTTCAAGCTACAAAATGCCTATAGTGACATAGGCATGGCAATGAAACCATCATTATGCCATTCAAGTACAATGATGAGTATTTTGAACCTGTTTTCTATTCTTCACTTTGCTAATTTCTAGAAAAGAAACAATAGAATTAATTGCCTCAACCATAAACCTTTTCCCTTTCTTGAAAATAAAATAAACTCCTCTTCATCCTCTTACCTTTAGAGGAGCTTGATCCCACGGTTTCTCAGAGTTGTTTAGATTTGCATTAGGCTGATGATTAAGGATTTTGAGCAGTGACTTATGTTTCTTTCAGTCATTTTGGATTCCTCAATTGACTGTTCTCTATTAAGTCCTTTACCCCTCTTTCTAAGATGGTTATTTAGAGATATTTATTGTTGGTGGTGTGTCATGTTATCAGCCCGACAGAGTTCATTAGATGAGATTCCCTGATCATGAGATTATTCAGTTATTCCATTTTTAAAATAGGTGGTCACTGTGTCCTTCATGGGTCATTTCTGTTGCAACCTGTCAGAAACTGATGATGCGAAACAGTACAGTTTTGTGTAATCATTAGATTGTTAAAAATCTACTATTACATAATCAGTAATCACTGCATAAGGCTGTGTCCCCCATTCTCTGGGCACTGCTTCTGGTACCGATCTCCTGCTCTGTCAATCCCACAACAGCCACATGAGGGATGACACCATCATTACTTAGGCAATCAAGTAAGTTAAAAATTGGATAGTCCTCCATACTTAACTTTCAAAAGATGGAACCATACTCCAGTGATTGTCAAGGAAGTAGTACTTAGATGATTAAATAATGTCACGTGATTAACTCCCATGGAGGAATGGCCCCACTCCCGTCAAGAAGAACAACATCTTCATCGATTTAAATAATTAATATATAATGAAAAATGATTGAAAAATAACATGGTGGTGCACACTTAAATCCCACATGGAGTAGTCAGAATGATCTCTTCCTGGAATAATGATGTTTTTAAAAAATTAAATTGATAATTAATTAGTGGGCCTTTTATAGTAACACTGACAAGATGGCACCAAAGTCCTAAACCTATCGCTGATGTAAAGATCTATTTACACAGCTACATGATGAAGTAATGAGATGATATTACATCATCAACTCCCACAATCTGACTCCAAAAGGGACTTATGGTGCATAACATTACCTGTATTGTAAATATGTCAATTAAATGATGAATTATTACCTAATTTCCTAGTTTAACAGTTAAAGAAGCAAGTGTAGTATTAGATTATGTGATGGTCTGGTACAACGGTCTCCCCTAAGGAGGCTCAAAACTCCAGTCATCACTGAATACATAATGACAGATATTCATAATTAAATGAATAAACATTAAACAAGTGGATGGTGTTTTATGCGTGAAGCCTAAATGATTGCTCAATAGTAAATAGACATTGAGTTCTTAATCTTAGATTTGAACAAAAAATGAGTGAATAAAGAGAAAGTTTCTCATAATTCACCCTTAGAGAGATAACAAAATGATATCAACATTGATTTAAATAAGGAAAGGAAGAAAGAAAGAAAGAATTCACAAGATACAATTTAACACCAACATGGTGGATCAAGACTACACTCTTTCTGGAGTAGAAAAAGACAGATTTGAAGACTGAAATAATCAGATATTTAGATAGTCTGTCACACTTGAGTCACACAAGGTGGCACCAAACTTCAGGGATCACAGATTATATAATGAAAGAATTTAATAATTACATCTTTAAATATGTAAGCCATTGACCTTTTTTTGTAACATCAATTCCTGGGCAGACTTGCCAGGTATGAAACTGTATGCTGTCATCACACAATTTTAAAATGCCATCAGTTAATCGTCAGATAATCATACTGTCTTGCGTGATGAATTGGCTTGAACTCATCACAAGCGCCTGAATCTCTGTTGTGTTGTGGCAGGACATGAGATAATGGGCCCAATTCTGGCATAGCAGTAGTAGCCACAATGTTGATAACAGCTGAAAAGATGGATACAGCAGGGGCATCACCAGCATAGCTGAGAGAGAGATGTTCCTCCGTGTTCTGAGTCGTCATCCTTTTGCCAGGTCTCGGTGATGGTGCCGACCTCCTAGTGCCACTCCTTCTTCTCATGGCAGATCACAACCGGTGTGAAGATGTGGAGGAAGAGCAGGTAGTCAACACCCAGACCACCGTGCCGGCCTTGATGAAGTCCTTGTACTTCTCGGAGGGCACCGTGCAACATTCTGGACTCAATCACCCAGCATCCCTCCTATTCTGGGAGATGCATAGATCATTCAGAAAACGCTCTGCCCATGTCTACAACTTTCCTAACCTTGTCCCTGACAGGTATTTGCACCCTAACCGTAATCGGTGATGGCACTGTCTGTCGTTTGCATAATTTAAAGAATTAAATAAGTTAGTAATAGCTAACTGTCACAATAAATAGTGGATGTAGCATTTTACTGGCAGGGAAGCATGGCCAGACTCCATTCATGAAGGATGTCATCATCACCAATTGAGTCAATGAATCATAAAATGTGTAGATATTGCACATTATCTCCACAAGAGGGAGCTTTACGGGTCTCTTCATGGAATGGAGTCTTGTTGTTTACACAACTATACAAATATTTACATTATCTTGGGGATTGATACAGATTGTCAATTTAAATACATTAATTATGTAATTAGATGATCTGTGGCACCAGATTCCAGGTGTCATGGACGATATAATCATTGCTTTGTATAATTAAATAATCAAATAATGAGTTCATGTAACATCATCCACTTCCCTAAGGTGGCTCCAAACCAGGCTCATGAACGATGCTGTCGTGATTAATTTAAATATTTTAACTACATAATTGATATTGAGATGGTCTATAATAATTGCCTCCCACATCGCATCACCACAATCCACTAATCATGGATTATCTAATGTCCAATTTTAATAAACAAATAACAACATAATCAGAGGATGAAATGGTCTGCCATGCTCCACACAATTTAGTCTCAGTTGACTCCCACATGATTGTGGGAAATTCCAAGTTTCATCCCTTATTTAATCGCAGAGCAGAGTAGTAAGATGTTTATATGCTGAACTCTCATTGTGTATGCAGGGTTTGTAGAAGATATCACATATTTAATGTTGGACGGCTGCCTCAAAAGTAATGGACTGAAATCTAACAATCACTAAGTCTACTCTAACAAACGGATTATCACCTTCCTGAAGTTATTCAACAATGTCAAACTCACTTTTGATGAATAATCGTGAGTCTTATTATCTTTTGTTCCATAGTTTTACTTCTGAGGAGAGAGAGTATTCATAAACAGAAGTCTCTGAACTGTTTCTCCACAGCCTATGTCCTCTGATGAGGTAATCTTGCAGTTGGAAAACAGTAAATGCTGTAGGCACACTTCCAGAGGTGTGACTATGACTTGGTTAGGCGAATCAAATGCTGTCATGAAAAGGTTTAGGAGACAGTTATCTTGGCAGACTGTAATGTCCCATGATAACACTTTCTCGAAGCTGCTCTCTCGTCCTTGGCCCACGATACCAGGATACAGAATGGAAGGAGGGATGCCAGGCAACATTTATGAACCAACATTCTGTCACATTCTAGTGCCCCTCCCACAGGCCAAAAGGAGTATACCCACCGGTGAACTAACCCTACCTACAGCCTCACTGAGTTTCTCACAAAAACAAAGCAGGGCTCTTTCTTTTGAGTTGTACATATTTACCCGTCTCTCAAGCTACAACATGCCTATAGTGACATAAGCATGAAAACGAAAGAATCATTGTGCCATTCAAGTACAATGATGAGTATTTTACTCTTGTTTTCAATTCTTCAATTTGCTAATTTCTATAATGGAAACAATACCGTTAATCGCCCCTACCATAATTCCTTTCTCTTTATTGAAAATAAAATAAACTCCTCTTCATCCTCTTATCATTAGAGGAGCTTGATCCCATGGTTTCTCAGAGTTGTGTAGATTTGCATTAGGCTGATGATTAAGGATTTTGAGCAGTGTCTTGTGATTCTTTCAGACATTTTGGATTCCTCAATTGACTGTTTTCTATTAAGTCCTTTATCCTGCTTTCTAAGATGGTTATATAGAGTTATTTATTGTTGGTGGTGTGTCATGTTATCAGCCTGACAGAGTTCATGAGATGAGATTCCCTGATCAGGAGATTATACAGTTATTCCGTTTTTAAAATAGGTGGTCACTGTGTCCTTCATGGGTCAGTTCCGTTGGAACCTCGCAGAAACTGATGATGTGAAACAGTACAGTTTTTTTTTTTTAAATCGTGTAATCATTCGATTGTTAAAAATGTACGACTACCTAATCAGTAATCACTGTATGAGGCTGTGTCCCCCATTCTCTGGGCACTGCTTCTGGTAACGAACTCCTCCTGTGTCAATCCCACAGCAGCCACATGAGAGATGACACCATCATTACTTACGCAATCAAGTAAGTTAATAATGGGATGGTCCTCCATAGTTAACTTTCATAAGATGGAACCAAACTCCAGTGATTGTCAAGGAAGGAGTAATTAGATGATTAAATACTGCCACGTGATTAACTCCCATGGAGGAATGGCCCTACTCCAGGCAAGAAGAACAATATCTTCATCGATTCAAATAATGAATATATAATGAAAAATGATTGAATAATATCATGGTGGTGCATACTTAAATCCCGCATGGAATAGTCAGACTGGTCTCTTCGTGGAATTATGATTTATTTATAAAATTAAATTGATAATTAATTAGCTGGCGTTTTATACTCACACTGAGGAGATGGCACCAAAGTCCGAAAACTATCGCTGATATAATGACCTATATACAGAGCTAAATGATGAAGTAATGGGATGATGTTACATCGTCTACTCACAAAATCTGACTCCAAAAGGGACTTAGGGTCCATAACATTACCTGTATTTCAAATACGTTAATTAAGTGATGAATTATTATTTAATTTCCTAGTTTAACCGGTAAATAAGTAAGTGTACTATTAGATGATGCGATGTTCTGGCACGATGGACTCCCCTAAGGAGGCTAAAAACTTTAGTGGTCACTGAATACATAATGACAGATTTTCATAATTCAATGAATAAATATTAAACTAGTGGATGGTGTTATATGCACGAAACCTAAAGATTGATCAATACTGAAGAGTCATTGAGTTCTTAAGCATAGATTTGAACAATAAAATGAATGAATGCAGAGATAATTTCTCATAATTCACCCCTAGAAAGATAACAAAATGATATCAACATTGATTTAAATAAATGAATAATGATATCACAAGAGACATTTTAACACCAACAAGGGGGCTCCAGACTCCACTCTTCCTGGAGTAGAAAAAGACAGATTTAAATAATGAAAGCATAAGATTTTTAGATCGTCTGGCCCACATGAGTCACACAAAGTGGCACCACACTTCAGGGTTCACAGATTATATAATGAAGCAATTTAATAATTACATCTTTACATATCTAAGTCGTTGAAATTTTTCGTATCATCAATTCTTGGGCAGATTTGCCAGATATGAAAACGGATGCTGTCATCACAGATTTTTTAATATTCCATCAGTTAATCGTCAGATAATCATACTTTCTTACCTGACATCCTCACCGGTGCCTGAATCTCAGTTGTGTTGCGGCAGGACCTGAGGTAATTGGCCCATTCCTGGCATACCAGTAGTAGCCAAAATGTTGATATCAGTTGAAAAGGTGGCTGCAGAAGGGGCATCAACAGCATAGCTGAGAGAGAGATGTTCTTCCGTGTTCTGTGTCGTCATCCTTTTGCCAGGTCTCGGTGATGGTGCCGACCTCCTAGTGCCGCTACATCTTCTAGACGTAGACCATAACCGATGTGAAGATGTGGAGGAAGAGCAAGTAGTCAACACCCAGACCACCATGCAGACCTTGGAAAAGTTCTTGTACTTCTCGGAGGGCACCATGCAATCTTCTGGACTCTATTCTCCAGCATTCCTAGTGGTCTGGAAGACGCATAGACATTCAGAAAATGCTCTGCCCATGTCTAAAAGTTTCCTAATTTGTCGCAGACAGATATCTGCAACCTACTAATAATCGGAGTTGGCATTGTCTGTCGTTTAAGTAAATTAAAGAATTAAATAAGTCAGTGATAGCTAACTGTCCCAATAAAGAGGTGATATAGCATTTAATTGGCTGGGAAGTATGGCCAGACTCCAGTCATGAAGAATGTCATCATCATCCATTGAAACCATGAATCATAAACTGTGATGATATTGCACATTAACGCCACAAGAGGGAGCGTGACGGGTCTCTTCATGGAATGGACAATTTTTGATTTACATAATTACACACAGATTTACATTATCTTGGGGATTAACACAGATTGTCAATTTAAATACATTGATTATGTAATCAGATGATCTGTGGCACCAGATTCCAGGTGTCATGGACGATATAATCATTGCTTTGTATAATTAAATAATCAAATAATGAGTTCATGTATCATCATCCACTAACCTAAGGTGGCTCAAACCAGGCTGTCGTGATTAATTTAAATATTTTAACTATATAATTGATATTAAGAGGGTGTATGATAATTGCCTCCCACATCGCGTCACCACAATCCACTGATCATGGATTATCTAATGTGATATTTTAATAATCAAATAACAACATAATCAGAGGACGAAATGGTCTGCCATTCTCCACACAATTTTCTCTCAGTTGCCTCCCACATGTGTGGGAAACTCCCAGATTCATCCCTTATTTAATCGCAGAGCACATTAGTACCATGTTTAAATGATGAACTCTCATTGTGTATGCAGGGTTTTTAGAAGATATCACATATTTAATGTTGGACGGCTGCCTCAAAAGAGATGGACTGAAATCCAAAAATCACAAAGTCCACTCTAACAAATGGATTATCACCTTCCTGAAGGAAGTCATCAATGGCAAACTCACCTTTTGATGAATAATTGTGAGTCTTATTTGTCTTTTGTTCCATAGTGTGACTTCTTAGGAGAGAGAGTATTCATAAACAGAAGACTTTGAACTGTTTCTCCACAGACTATGTTCTCTGATGATTAGGTAATCTTGAATTTGGTAACCAGGAAAAGCTGTAGGCACACTTCCAGAGGTATGGCTATGACTTGGTTAGGCGAATCAAATGCTGTCATGAAAAGTTTTAGGAGATAGTTATCTTGGAAGACTGTAATGTCCCATGATAACACTTTCTCAAAGCTGCTCTCTCGTCCTTGGCCCATGATACCAGGATACAGAATGCAAGGAGGGTTGCCAGGCAACATTTATGAACCAACATTCTGTCACATTCTAGTGCCCCTCCCACATGCTAAAAGGAATATACCCACAGGTGAACTAACCCTACAGCCTCACTGAGTTTCTCACAAAAACAAAGCAGGGCTCTTTCTTTTGAGTTCTACATATTTACCCATCTCTCAAGCTACAACATGCCTATAGTGACATAAGCATGAAAACGAAAGAATCATTGTGCCATTCAAGTACAATGATGAGAATTTTACTCTTGTTTTCAATTCTTCAATTTGCTAATTTCTAGAATGGAAACAATACAGTTAATCGCCTCTACCATAATCCTTTTCTCTTTATTGAAAATAAAATTAACTCCTCTTCATCCTCTTACCGTTAGAGGAGCTTGATCCCATGGTTTCTCAGAGTTGTTTAGATTTGCATTAGGCTGATGATTAAGGATTTTGAGCAGTGTCTTATGTTTCTTTCAGTCATTTTGGATTCCTCAATTGACTGTTCTCTATTAAGTCCTGTACCCCGCTTTCTGAGATGGTTATTTAGAGTTATTTATTGTTGGTGGTGTGTCATGTTATCAGCCCGACAGAGTTCATGAGATGAGATTCCCTGATCAGGAGATTATACAGTTATTCCGTTTTTAAAATCGGTGGTCACTGTGTCCTTCATGGGTCAGTTCCGTTGCAACCTCGCAGAAACTGATGATGCGAAACAGTACAGTTTTTTAAAATCGTGTAATCATTCGATTGTTAAAAACGTACTACTACGTAATCAGTAATCACTGTATGAGGCAGTGTCCCCCATTCTCTGGGCACTGCTTCTGGTACCTATCTGCTGCTGTGTCAATCCCACAGCAGCCACATGACGGATGACACAATCATTACTTACGCACTCAAGTAAGTTAATAATGGGATGGTCCTCCATACTTAACTTTCATAAGATGGAACCAAACTCCAGTGATTGTCCAGGAAGGAGTACTTAGATGATTAAATACTGCCACGTGATTAACTCCCATGGAGGAATGGCCCTACTCCAGGCAAGAAGAACAACATCTTCACCGATTCAAATAATGAATATATAATGAAAAATGATTGAGTAATGTCATGGTGGTGCATATTTAAATCCCACATGGAGTAGTCAGACTGGTCTCTTCCTGGAATAATGATTTATTTATAAAATTAAATTGATAATTATTTAGCTGGCGTTTGATACTATCACTGACGAGATGGCACCAAAGTCCTAAAACTATCGCTGATGTAATGACCTATTTACAGAGCTAAATGATGAAGTAATGAGATGATGTTACTTCGTCTACTCACAAAATCTGACTCCAAAAGGGACTTAGGGTCCATAACATTACCTGTATTTCAAACACGTTAATTAAGTGATGAATTATTATTTAATTTCCTAGTTTAACCGGTAAATAAGTAAGTGTACTATTAGATGATGCGATGTTCTGGCACGATGGACTCCCCTAAGGAGGCTAAAAACTTTAGTGGTCACTGAATACATAATGACAGATTTTCATAATTCAATGAATAAATATTAAACTAGTGGATGGTGTTATATGCACGAAACCTAAAGATTGACCAATACTGAAGAGTCATTGAGTTCTTCATCATAGATTTGAACAATAAAATGAATGAATGGAAAGATAATTTCTCATAATTCACCCCTAGACAGATAACAAAATGAGATCAACATTGATTTAAATTAATAAATAATGAAATCACAAGAGACATTTTAACACCAACAAGGGGGCTCCAGACTCCACTCTTCCTGGAGTAGAAAAAGACAGATTTAAATAATGAAAGCATCAGATTGTTAGATCGTCTGTCACACTTGAGTCACACAAGGTGGCACCACACTTCAGGGTTCACAGATTATATAATGAAACAATTTAATAATTACATCTTTACATATCTAAGTCGTTGAAATTTTTCGTACCATCAATTCCTGGGCAGATTTGCCAGATATGAAAACGGATGCTGTCATCACAGATTTTTTTTAATATTCCATCAGTTAATCGTCAGATAATCATACTTTCTTGCCTGGTGAATTCTGTTGGCCTGACATCCTCACCAGTGCCTGAATCTCTGTTATGTTGCAGCAGGACCTGAGGTAATTGGCCCATTCCTGGCATACCAGTAGTAGCCAAAATGTTGATATCAGCTGAAAAGGTGGCTGCAGAAGGGGCATCAACAGCATACCTGAGAGAGAGAGAGATGTTCTTCCGTGTTCTGAGTCGTCATCCTTTTGCCAGGTCTCGGTGATGGTGCCAACCTCCTAGTGCCGCTACATCTTCTAGACGTAGACCATAACCGATGTGAAGATGTGGAGGAAGAGCAAGTAGTCAACACCCAGACCACCATGCAGACCTTGGAAAAGTTCTTGTACTTCTCGGAGGGCACCATGCAATCTTCTGGACTCTATTCTCCAGCATTCCTAGTGGTCTGGAAGACGCATAGGCATTCAGAAAATGCTCTGCCCATGTCTACAAGTTTCCTAATTTGTCGCTGACAGATATCTGCAACCTAATAATAATCGGTGTTGGCATTGTCTGTCGTTTAAGTAATTTAAAGAATTAAATAAGTCAGTGATAGCTAACTGTCCCAATAAAGAGGTGATGTAGCATTTAATTGGCTGGGAAGTATGGCCAGACTCCAGTCATGAAAAATGTCATCAACATCCATTGAAACCATGAATCATAAACTGTGATGATATTGCACATTAACGCCACAAGAGGGAGCTTGACGGGTCTCTTCATGGAGTGGACAATTTTTGGTTTACATAATTACACACAGATTTACATTATCTTGGGGATTAACACAGATTGTCATTTTAAATACATTAATTATGTAATTAGATGATCTGTGGCACCAGATTCCAGGTGTCATGGACGATATAGTCATTGTTTTGTATAATTAAATAATCAAATAATGAGTTCACGTAACATCATCCACTTCCCTAAGGTGGCTCCAAACCAGGCTCATGAACGATGCTGTCGTGATTAATTTAAATATTTTAACTATATAATTGATATTAAGATGGTCTATGATACTTGCCTCCCAGATCGTGTCACCACAATCCACTGATCATGGATTATCTAATGTCCTATTTTAATGAAAAATAACAACATAATCAGAGGATGAAATGGTCTGCCATGCTCCACACAATTGATTCTCAGTTGACTCCCACATGATTGTGGGAAACTCCCAGGTTCATCCCTTATTTAATCGCAGAGCACAGTAGTACCATGTTTAAATGATGAACTCTCATTGTGTATGCAGGGTTTTTAGAAGATATCACATATTTAATGTTGGACAGCTGCCTCAAAAGAGATGGACTGAAATCTAATAATCACTACGTCTAGTCTAACAAACGGATTATCACCTTCCTGAAGGAATTCAACAATGTCAAGCTCACCTTTTTGATGGATAATCGTGAGTCTTATTATCTTTTGTTCCATAGTTTTACTTCAGAGGAGAGAGAGTATTCATAAACAGAAGACTCTGAACTGTTTCTCCACAGACTATGTCCTCTGATGATTAGGTAATCTTGCATTTGGTAACCAGTAAAAGCTGTAGGCACACTTCCAGAGGTGTGGCTATGACTTGGTTAGGCGAATCAAATGCTGTCATGAAAAGGTTTAGGAGATAGTTATCTTGGCAGACTGTAATGTCCCATGATAACACTTTCTCAAAGCTGCTCTCTAGTCCTTGGCCCATGATACCAGGATACAGAATGGAAGGAGGGATGCCAGGCAACATTTATGAACCAACATTCTGTCACATTCTAGTGCCCCTGCCACAGGCTCAAAGGAGTATACCCACTGATGAACTAACCCTACAGCCTCACTGAGTTTCTGACAAAAACAAAGCAGGGCTCTCTCTTTTGAGTTCTACATATTTACCAGTCTCTCAAGCCACAACTTGCCTATAGTGGCATAAGCATGAAAATGAAAGCATCATTGTGCCATTCAAGTACAATGACGAGTATTTTAAACCTGTTTTCTATGCTTCAATTTGCTATTTTCTAGAATGGAAACAATACAGTTAATCGCCTCAACCATAATCCTTTTCTCTTTATTGAAAATAAAATAAACTCCTCTTCATCCTCTTACCATTAGAGGAGCTTGATCCCATGGTTTCTCAGAGTTGTTTAGATTTGCATTAGGCTGATGATTAAGGATTTTGAGCAGTGTCTTATGTTTCTTTCAGTCATTTTGGATTCCTCAATTGACTGTTCTCTATTAAGTCCTGTACCCCGCTTTCTGAGATGGTTATTTAGAGTTATTTATTGTTGGTGGTGTGTCATGTTATCAGCCCGACAGAGTTCATGAGATGAGATTCCCTGATCAGGAGATTATACAGTTATTCCGTTTTTAAAATCGGTGGTCACTGTGTCCTTCATGGGTCAGTTCCGTTGCAACCTCGCAGAAACTGATGATGCGAAACAGTACAGTTTTTTAAAATCGTGTAATCATTCGATTGTTAAAAACGTACTACTACGTAATCAGTAATCACTGTATGAGGCAGTGTCCCCCATTCTCTGGGCACTGCTTCTGGTACCTATCTGCTGCTGTGTCAATCCCACAGCAGCCACATGACGGATGACACAATCATTACTTACGCACTCAAGTAAGTTAATAATGGGATGGTCCTCCATACTTAACTTTCATAAGATGGAACCAAACTCCAGTGATTGTCCAGGAAGGAGTACTTAGATGATTAAATACTGCCACGTGATTAACTCCCATGGAGGAATGGCCCTACTCCAGGCAAGAAGAACAACATCTTCACCGATTCAAATAATGAATATATAATGAAAAATGATTGAGTAATGTCATGGTGGTGCATATTTAAATCCCACATGGAGTAGTCAGACTGGTCTCTTCCTGGAATAATGATTTATTTATAAAATTAAATTGATAATTAATTAGCTGGCGTTTGATACTATCACTGACGAGATGGCACCAAAGTCCTAAAACTATCGCTGATGTAATGACCTATTTACAGAGCTAAATGATGAAGTAATGAGATGATGTTACTTCGTCTACTCACAAAATCTGACTCCAAAAGGGACTTAGGGTCCATAACATTACCTGTATTTCAAACACGTTAATTAAGTGATGAATTATTATTTAATTTCCTAGTTTAACCGGTAAATAAGTAAGTGTACTATTAGATGATGCGATGTTCTGGCACGATGGACTCCCCTAAGGAGGCTAAAAACTTTAGTGGTCACTGAATACATAATGACAGATTTTCATAATTCAATGAATAAATATTAAACTAGTGGATGGTGTTATATGCACGAAACCTAAAGATTGACCAATACTGAAGAGTCATTGAGTTCTTCATCATAGATTTGAACAATAAAATGAATGAATGGAAAGATAATTTCTCATAATTCACCCCTAGACAGATAACAAAATGAGATCAACATTGATTTAAATTAATAAATAATGAAATCACAAGAGACATTTTAACACCAACAAGGGGGCTCCAGACTCCACTCTTCCTGGAGTAGAAAAAGACAGATTTAAATAATGAAAGCATCAGATTGTTAGATCGTCTGTCACACTTGAGTCACACAAGGTGGCACCACACTTCAGGGTTCACAGATTATATAATGAAACAATTTAATAATTACATCTTTACATATCTAAGTCGTTGAAATTTTTCGTACCATCAATTCCTGGGCAGATTTGCCAGATATGAAAACGGATGCTGTCATCACAGATTTTTTTTAATATTCCATCAGTTAATCGTCAGATAATCAAACTTTCTTGCCTGGTGAATTCTGTTGGCCTGACATCCTCACCAGTGCCTGAATCTCTGTTATGTTGCAGCAGGACCTGAGGTAATTGGCCCATTCCTGGCATACCAGTAGTAGCCAAAATGTTGATATCAGCTGAAAAGGTGGCTGCAGAAGGGGCATCAACAGCATACCTGAGAGAGAGAGAGATGTTCTTCCGTGTTCTGAGTCGTCATCCTTTTGCCAGGTCTCGGTGATGGTGCCGACCTCCTAGTGCCGCTACATCTTCTAGACGTAGACCATAACCGATGTGAAGATGTGGAGGAAGAGCAAGTAGTCAACACCCAGACCACCATGCAGACCTTGGAAAAGTTCTTGTACTTCTCGGAGGGCACCATGCAATCTTCTGGACTCTATTCTCCAGCATTCCTAGTGGTCTGGAAGACGCATAGGCATTCAGAAAATGCTCTGCCCATGTCTACAAGTTTCCTAATTTGTCGCTGACAGATATCTGCAACCTAATAATAATCGGTGTTGGCATTGTCTGTCGTTTAAGTAATTTAAAGAATTAAATAAGTCAGTGATAGCTAACTGTCCCAATAAAGAGGTGATGTAGCATTTAATTGGCTGGGAAGTATGGCCAGACTCCAGTCATGAAAAATGTCATCAACATCCATTGAAACCATGAATCATAAACTGTGATGATATTGCACATTAACGCCACAAGAGGGAGCTTGACGGGTCTCTTCATGGAGTGGACAATTTTTGGTTTACATAATTACACACAGATTTACATTATCTTGGGGATTAACACAGATTGTCATTTTAAATACATTAATTATGTAATTAGATGATCTGTGGCACCAGATTCCAGGTGTCATGGACGATATAGTCATTGTTTTGTATAATTAAATAATCAAATAATGAGTTCACGTAACATCATCCACTTCCCTAAGGTGGCTCCAAACCAGGCTCATGAACGATGCTGTCGTGATTAATTTAAATATTTTAACTATATAATTGATATTAAGATGGTCTATGATACTTGCCTCCCAGATCGTGTCACCACAATCCACTGATCATGGATTATCTAATGTCCTATTTTAATGAACAAATAACAACATAATCAGAGGATGAAATGGTCTGCCATGCTCCACACAATTGATTCTCAGTTGACTCCCACATGATTGTGGGAAACTCCCAGGTTCATCCCTAATTTAATCGCAGAGCACAGTAGTACCATGTTTAAATGATGAACTCTCATTGTGTATGCAGGGTTTTTAGAAGATATCACATATTTAATGTTGGACAGCTGCCTCAAAAGAGATGGACTGAAATCTAATAATCACTACGTCTAGTCTAACAAACGGATTATCACCTTCCTGAAGGAATTCAACAATGTCAAGCTCACCTTTTTGATGGATAATCGTGAGTCTTATTATCTTTTGTTCCATAGTTTTACTTCAGAGGAGAGAGAGTATTCATAAACAGAAGACTCTGAACTGTTTCTCCACAGACTATGTCCTCTGATGATTAGGTAATATTGCATTTGGTAACCAGTAAAAGCTGTAGGCACACTTCCAGAGGTGTGGCTATGACTTGGTTAGGCGAATCAAATGCTGTCATGAAAAGGTTTAGGAGATAGTTATCTTGGCAGACTGTAATGTCCCATGATAACACTTTCTCAAAGCTGCTCTCTAGTCCTTGGCCCATGATACCAGGATACAGAATGGAAGGAGGTTTGCCAGGCAACATTTATGAACCAACATTCTGTCACATTCTAGTGCCCCTGCCACAGGCTCAAAGGAGTATACCCACTGATGAACTAACCCTACAGCCTCACTGAGTTTCTGACAAAAACAAAGCAGGGCTCTCTCTTTTGAGTTCTACATATTTACCAGTCTCTCAAGCCACAACTTGCCTATAGTGGCATAAGCATGAAAATGAAAGCATCATTGTGCCATTCAAGTACAATGACGAGTATTTTAAACCTGTTTTCTATGATTCAATTTGCTATTTTCTAGAATGGAAACAATACAGTTAATCGCCTCAACCATAATCCTTTTCTCTTTATTGAAAATAAAATAAACTCCTCTTCATCCTCTTACCATTAGAGGAGCTTGATCCCATGGTTTCTCAGAGTTGTTTAGATTTGCATTAGGCTGATGATTAAGGATTTTGAGCAGTGTCTTATGTTTCTTTCAGTCATTTTGGATTCCTCAATTGACTGTTCTCTATTAAGTCCTGTACCCCGCTTTCTGAGATGGTTATTTAGAGTTATTTATTGTTGGTGGTGTGTCATGTTATCAGCCCGACAGAGTTCATGAGATGAGATTCCCTGATCAGGAGATTATACAGTTATTCCGTTTTTAAAATCGGTGGTCACTGTGTCCTTCATGGGTCAGTTCCGTTGCAACCTCGCAGAAACTGATGATGCGAAACAGTACAGTTTTTTAAAATCGTGTAATCATTCGATTGTTAAAAACGTACTACTACGTAATCAGTAATCACTGTATGAGGCAGTGTCCCCCATTCTCTGGGCACTGCTTCTGGTACCTATCTGCTGCTGTGTCAATCCCACAGCAGCCACATGACGGATGACACAATCATTACTTACGCACTCAAGTAAGTTAATAATGGGATGGTCCTCCATACTTAACTTTCATAAGATGGAACCAAACTCCAGTGATTGTCCAGGAAGGAGTACTTAGATGATTAAATACTGCCACGTGATTAACTCCCATGGAGGAATGGCCCTACTCCAGGCAAGAAGAACAACATCTTCACCGATTCAAATAATGAATATATAATGAAAAATGATTGAGTAATGTCATGGTGGTGCATATTTAAATCCCACATGGAGTAGTCAGACTGGTCTCTTCCTGGAATAATGATTTATTTATAAAATTAAATTGATAATTATTTAGCTGGCGTTTGATACTATCACTGACGAGATGGCACCAAAGTCTTAAAACTATCGCTGATGTAATGACCTATTTACAGAGCTAAATGATGAAGTAATGAGATGATGTTACTTCGTCTACTCACAAAATCTGACTCCAAAAGGGACTTAGGGTCCATAACATTACCTGTATTTCAAACACGTTAATTAAGTGATGAATTATTATTTAATTTCCTAGTTTAACCGGTAAATAAGTAAGTGTACTATTAGATGATGCGATGTTCTGGCACGATGGACTCCCCTAAGGAGGCTAAAAACTTTAGTGGTCACTGAATACATAATGACAGATTTTCATAATTCAATGAATAAATATTAAACTAGTGGATGGTGTTATATGCACGAAACCTAAAGATTGACCAATACTGAAGAGTCATTGAGTTCTTCATCATAGATTTGAACAATAAAATGAATGAATGGAAAGATAATTTCTCATAATTCACCCCTAGACAGATAACAAAATGAGATCAACATTGATTTAAATTAATAAATAATGAAATCACAAGAGACATTTTAACACCAACAAGGGGGCTCCAGACTCCACTCTTCCTGGAGTAGAAAAAGACAGATTTAAATAATGAAAGCATCAGATTGTTAGATCGTCTGTCACACTTGAGTCACACAAGGTGGCACCACACTTCAGGGTTCACAGATTATATAATGAAACAATTTAATAATTACATCTTTACATATCTAAGTCGTTGAAATTTTTCGTACCATCAATTCCTGGGCAGATTTGCCAGATATGAAAACGGATGCTGTCATCACAGATTTTTTTTAATATTCCATCAGTTAATCGTCAGATAATCAAACTTTCTTGCCTGGTGAATTCTGTTGGCCTGACATCCTCACCAGTGCCTGAATCTCTGTTATGTTGCAGCAGGACCTGAGGTAATTGGCCCATTCCTGGCATACCAGTAGTAGCCAAAATGTTGATATCAGCTGAAAAGGTGGCTGCAGAAGGGGCATCAACAGCATACCTGAGAGAGAGAGAGATGTTCTTCCGTGTTCTGAGTCGTCATCCTTTTGCCAGGTCTCGGTGATGGTGCCGACCTCCTAGTGCCGCTACATCTTCTAGACGTAGACCATAACCGATGTGAAGATGTGGAGGAAGAGCAAGTAGTCAACACCCAGACCACCATGCAGACCTTGGAAAAGTTCTTGTACTTCTCGGAGGGCACCATGCAATCTTCTGGACTCTATTCTCCAGCATTCCTAGTGGTCTGGAAGACGCATAGGCATTCAGAAAATGCTCTGCCCATGTCTACAAGTTTCCTAATTTGTCGCTGACAGATATCTGCAACCTAATAATAATCGGTGTTGGCATTGTCTGTCGTTTAAGTAATTTAAAGAATTAAATAAGTCAGTGATAGCTAACTGTCCCAATAAAGAGGTGATGTAGCATTTAATTGGCTGGGAAGTATGGCCAGACTCCAGTCATGAAAAATGTCATCAACATCCATTGAAACCATGAATCATAAACTGTGATGATATTGCACATTAACGCCACAAGAGGGAGCTTGACGGGTCTCTTCATGGAGTGGACAATTTTTGGTTTACATAATTACACACAGATTTACATTATCTTGGGGATTAACACAGATTGTCATTTTAAATACATTAATTATGTAATTAGATGATCTGTGGCACCAGATTCCAGGTGTCATGGACGATATAGTCATTGTTTTGTATAATTAAATAATCAAATAATGAGTTCACGTAACATCATCCACTTCCCTAAGGTGGCTCCAAACCAGGCTCATGAACGATGCTGTCGTGATTAATTTAAATATTTTAACTATATAATTGATATTAAGATGGTCTATGATACTTGCCTCCCAGATCGTGTCACCACAATCCACTGATCATGGATTATCTAATGTCCTATTTTAATGATAAAATAACAACATAATCAGAGGATGAAATGGTCTGCCATGCTCCACACAATTGATTCTCAGTTGACTCCCACATGATTGTGGGAAACTCCCAGGTTCATCCCTAATTTAATCGCAGAGCACAGTAGTACCATGTTTAAATGATGAACTCTCATTGTGTATGCAGGGTTTTTAGAAGATATCACATATTTAATGTTGGACAGCTGCCTCAAAAGAGATGGACTGAAATCTAATAATCACTACGTCTAGTCTAACAAACGGATTATCACCTTCCTGAAGGAATTCAACAATGTCAAGCTCACCTTTTTGATGGATAATCGTGAGTCTTATTATCTTTTGTTCCATAGTTTTACTTCAGAGGAGAGAGAGTATTCATAAACAGAAGACTCTGAACTGTTTCTCCACAGACTATGTCCTCTGATGATTAGGTAATATTGCATTTGGTAACCAGTAAAAGCTGTAGGCACACTTCCAGAGGTGTGGCTATGACTTGGTTAGGCGAATCAAATGCTGTCATGAAAAGGTTTAGGAGATAGTTATCTTGGCAGACTGTAATGTCCCATGATAACACTTTCTCAAAGCTGCTCTCTAGTCCTTGGCCCATGATACCAGGATACAGAATGGAAGGAGGGATGCCAGGCAACATTTATGAACCAACATTCTGTCACATTCTAGTGCCCCTGCCACAGGCTAAAAGGAGTATACCCCCAACCCTACAGCCTCACTGAGTTTCTGACAAAAACAAAGCAGGGCTCTCTCTTTTGAGTTCTACATATTTACCAGTCTCTCAAGCCACAACTTGCCTATAGTGGCATAAGCATGAAAATGAAAGCATCATTGTGCCATTCAAGTACAATGACGAGTATTTTAAACCTGTTTTCTATGATTCAATTTGCTATTTTCTAGAATGGAAACAATACAGTTAATCGCCTCAACCATAATCCTTTTCTCTTTATTGAAAATAAAATAAACTCCTCTTCATCCTCTTACCATTAGAGGAGCTTGATCCCATGGTTTCTCAGAGTTGTTTAGATTTGCATTAGGCTGATGATTAAGGATTTTGAGCAGTGTCTTATGTTTCTTTCAGTCATTTTGGATTCCTCAATTGACTGTTCTCTATTAAGTCCTGTACCCCGCTTTCTGAGATGGTTATTTAGAGTTATTTATTGTTGGTGGTGTGTCATGTTATCAGCCCGACAGAGTTCATGAGATGAGATTCCCTGATCAGGAGATTATACAGTTATTCCGTTTTTAAAATCGGTGGTCACTGTGTCCTTCATGGGTCAGTTCCGTTGCAACCTCGCAGAAACTGATGATGCGAAACAGTACAGTTTTTTAAAATCGTGTAATCATTCGATTGTTAAAAACGTACTACTACGTAATCAGTAATCACTGTATGAGGCAGTGTCCCCCATTCTCTGGGCACTGCTTCTGGTACCTATCTGCTGCTGTGTCAATCCCACAGCAGCCACATGACGGATGACACAATCATTACTTACGCACTCAAGTAAGTTAATAATGGGATGGTCCTCCATACTTAACTTTCATAAGATGGAACCAAACTCCAGTGATTGTCCAGGAAGGAGTACTTAGATGATTAAATACTGCCACGTGATTAACTCCCATGGAGGAATGGCCCTACTCCAGGCAAGAAGAACAACATCTTCACCGATTCAAATAATGAATATATAATGAAAAATGATTGAGTAATGTCATGGTGGTGCATATTTAAATCCCACATGGAGTAGTCAGACTGGTCTCTTCCTGGAATAATGATTTATTTATAAAATTAAATTGATAATTATTTAGCTGGCGTTTGATACTATCACTGACGAGATGGCACCAAAGTCCTAAAACTATCGCTGATGTAATGACCTATTTACAGAGCTAAATGATGAAGTAATGAGATGATGTTACTTCGTCTACTCACAAAATCTGACTCCAAAAGGGACTTAGGGTCCATAACATTACCTGTATTTCAAACACGTTAATTAAGTGATGAATTATTATTTAATTTCCTAGTTTAACCGGTAAATAAGTAAGTGTACTATTAGATGATGCGATGTTCTGGCACGATGGACTCCCCTAAGGAGGCTAAAAACTTTAGTGGTCACTGAATACATAATGACAGATTTTCATAATTCAATGAATAAATATTAAACTAGTGGATGGTGTTATATGCACGAAACCTAAAGATTGACCAATACTGAAGAGTCATTGAGTTCTTCATCATAGATTTGAACAATAAAATGAATGAATGGAAAGATAATTTCTCATAATTCACCCCTAGACAGATAACAAAATGAGATCAACATTGATTTAAATTAATAAATAATGAAATCACAAGAGACATTTTAACACCAACAAGGGGGCTCCAGACTCCACTCTTCCTGGAGTAGAAAAAGACAGATTTAAATAATGAAAGCATCAGATTGTTAGATCGTCTGTCACACTTGAGTCACACAAGGTGGCACCACACTTCAGGGTTCACAGATTATATAATGAAACAATTTAATAATTACATCTTTACATATCTAAGTCGTTGAAATTTTTCGTACCATCAATTCCTGGGCAGATTTGCCAGATATGAAAACGGATGCTGTCATCACAGATTTTTTTTAATATTCCATCAGTTAATCGTCAGATAATCAAACTTTCTTGCCTGGTGAATTCTGTTGGCCTGACATCCTCACCAGTGCCTGAATCTCTGTTATGTTGCAGCAGGACCTGAGGTAATTGGCCCATTCCTGGCATACCAGTAGTAGCCAAAATGTTGATATCAGCTGAAAAGGTGGCTGCAGAAGGGGCATCAACAGCATACCTGAGAGAGAGAGAGATGTTCTTCCGTGTTCTGAGTCGTCATCCTTTTGCCAGGTCTCGGTGATGGTGCCGACCTCCTAGTGCCGCTACATCTTCTAGACGTAGACCATAACCGATGTGAAGATGTGGAGGAAGAGCAAGTAGTCAACACCCAGACCACCATGCAGACCTTGGAAAAGTTCTTGTACTTCTCGGAGGGCACCATGCAATCTTCTGGACTCTATTCTCCAGCATTCCTAGTGGTCTGGAAGACGCATAGGCATTCAGAAAATGCTCTGCCCATGTCTACAAGTTTCCTAATTTGTCGCTGACAGATATCTGCAACCTAATAATAATCGGTGTTGGCATTGTCTGTCGTTTAAGTAATTTAAAGAATTAAATAAGTCAGTGATAGCTAACTGTCCCAATAAAGAGGTGATGTAGCATTTAATTGGCTGGGAAGTATGGCCAGACTCCAGTCATGAAAAATGTCATCAACATCCATTGAAACCATGAATCATAAACTGTGATGATATTGCACATTAACGCCACAAGAGGGAGCTTGACGGGTCTCTTCATGGAGTGGACAATTTTTGGTTTACATAATTACACACAGATTTACATTATCTTGGGGATTAACACAGATTGTCAATTTAAATACATTAATTATGTAATTAGATGATCTGTGGCACCAGATTCCAGGTGTCATGGACGATATAGTCATTGTTTTGTATAATTAAATAATCAAATAATGAGTTCACGTAACATCATCCACTTCCCTAAGGTGGCTCCAAACCAGGCTCATGAACGATGCTGTCGTGATTAATTTAAATATTTTAACTATATAATTGATATTAAGATGGTCTATGATACTTGCCTCCCAGATCGTGTCACCACAATCCACTGATCATGGATTATCTAATGTCCTATTTTAATGAACAAATAACAACATAATCAGAGGATGAAATGGTCTGCCATGCTCCACACAATTGATTCTCAGTTGACTCCCACATGATTGTGGGAAACTCCCAGGTTCATCCCTAATTTAATCGCAGAGCACAGTAGTACCATGTTTAAATGATGAACTCTCATTGTGTATGCAGGGTTTTTAGAAGATATCACATATTTAATGTTGGACAGCTGCCTCAAAAGAGATGGACTGAAATCTAATAATCACTACGTCTAGTCTAACAAACGGATTATCACCTTCCTGAAGGAATTCAACAATGTCAAGCTCACCTTTTTGATGGATAATCGTGAGTCTTATTATCTTTTGTTCCATAGTTTTACTTCAGAGGAGAGAGAGTATTCATAAACAGAAGACTCTGAACTGTTTCTCCACAGACTATGTCCTCTGATGATTAGGTAATATTGCATTTGGTAACCAGTAAAAGCTGTAGGCACACTTCCAGAGGTGTGGCTATGACTTGGTTAGGCGAATCAAATGCTGTCATGAAAAGGTTTAGGAGATAGTTATCTTGGCAGACTGTAATGTCCCATGATAACACTTTCTCAAAGCTGCTCTCTAGTCCTTGGCCCATGATACCAGGATACAGAATGGAAGGAGGGATGCCAGGCAACATTTATGAACCAACATTCTGTCACATTCTAGTGCCCCTGCCACAGGCTCAAAGGAGTATACCCACTGATGAACTAACCCTACAGCCTCACTGAGTTTCTGACAAAAACAAAGCAGGGCTCTCTCTTTTGAGTTCTACATATTTACCAGTCTCTCAAGCCACAACTTGCCTATAGTGGCATAAGCATGAAAATGAAAGCATCATTGTGCCATTCAAGTACAATGACGAGTATTTTAAACCTGTTTTCTATGATTCAATTTGCTATTTTCTAGAATGGAAACAATACAGTTAATCGCCTCAACCATAATCCTTTTCTCTTTATTGAAAATAAAATAAACTCCTCTTCATCCTCTTACCATTAGAGGAGCTTGATCCCATGGTTTCTCAGAGTTGTTTAGATTTGCATTAGGCTGATGATTAAGGATTTTGAGCAGTGTCTTATGTTTCTTTCAGTCATTTTGGATTCCTCAATTGACTGTTCTCTATTAAGTCCTGTACCCCGCTTTCTGAGATGGTTATTTAGAGTTATTTATTGTTGGTGGTGTGTCATGTTATCAGCCCGACAGAGTTCATGAGATGAGATTCCCTGATCAGGAGATTATACAGTTATTCCGTTTTTAAAATCGGTGGTCACTGTGTCCTTCATGGGTCAGTTCCGTTGCAACCTCGCAGAAACTGATGATGCGAAACAGTACAGTTTTTTAAAATCGTGTAATCATTCGATTGTTAAAAACGTACTACTACGTAATCAGTAATCACTGTATGAGGCAGTGTCCCCCATTCTCTGGGCACTGCTTCTGGTACCTATCTGCTGCTGTGTCAATCCCACAGCAGCCACATGACGGATGACACAATCATTACTTACGCACTCAAGTAAGTTAATAATGGGATGGTCCTCCATACTTAACTTTCATAAGATGGAACCAAACTCCAGTGATTGTCCAGGAAGGAGTACTTAGATGATTAAATACTGCCACGTGATTAACTCCCATGGAGGAATGGCCCTACTCCAGGCAAGAAGAACAACATCTTCACCGATTCAAATAATGAATATATAATGAAAAATGATTGAGTAATGTCATGGTGGTGCATATTTAAATCCCACATGGAGTAGTCAGACTGGTCTCTTCCTGGAATAATGATTTATTTATAAAATTAAATTGATAATTAATTAGCTGGCGTTTGATACTATCACTGACGAGATGGCACCAAAGTCTTAAAACTATCGCTGATGTAATGACCTATTTACAGAGCTAAATGATGAAGTAATGAGATGATGTTACTTCGTCTACTCACAAAATCTGACTCCAAAAGGGACTTAGGGTCCATAACATTACCTGTATTTCAAACACGTTAATTAAGTGATGAATTATTATTTAATTTCCTAGTTTAACCGGTAAATAAGGAAGTGTACTAGTAGATGATGCGATGTTCTGGCACGATGGACTCCCCTAAGGAGGCTAAAAACTTTAGTGGTCACTGAATACATAATGACAGATTTTCATAATTCAATGAATAAATATTAAACTAGTGGATGGTGTTATATGCACGAAACCTAAAGATTGACCAATACTGAAGAGTCATTGAGTTCTTCATCATAGATTTGAACAATAAAATGAATGAATGGAAAGATAATTTCTCATAATTCACCCCTAGACAGATAACAAAATGAGATCAACATTGATTTAAATTAATAAATAATGAAATCACAAGAGACATTTTAACACCAACAAGGGGGCTCCAGACTCCACTCTTCCTGGAGTAGAAAAAGACAGATTTAAATAATGAAAGCATCAGATTGTTAGATCGTCTGTCACACTTGAGTCACACAAGGTGGCACCACACTTCAGGGTTCACAGATTATATAATGAAACAATTTAATAATTACATCTTTACATATCTAAGTCGTTGAAATTTTTCGTACCATCAATTCCTGGGCAGATTTGCCAGATATGAAAACGGATGCTGTCATCACAGATTTTTTTTAATATTCCATCAGTTAATCGTCAGATAATCATACTTTCTTGCCTGGTGAATTCTGTTGGCCTGACATCCTCACCAGTGCCTGAATCTCTGTTATGTTGCAGCAGGACCTGAGGTAATTGGCCCATTCCTGGCATACCAGTAGTAGCCAAAATGTTGATATCAGCTGAAAAGGTGGCTGCAGAAGGGGCATCAACAGCATACCTGAGAGAGAGAGAGATGTTCTTCCGTGTTCTGAGTCGTCATCCTTTTGCCAGGTCTCGGTGATGGTGCCAACCTCCTAGTGCCGCTACATCTTCTAGACGTAGACCATAACCGATGTGAAGATGTGGAGGAAGAGCAAGTAGTCAACACCCAGACCACCATGCAGACCTTGGAAAAGTTCTTGTACTTCTCGGAGGGCACCATGCAATCTTCTGGACTCTATTCTCCAGCATTCCTAGTGGTCTGGAAGACGCATAGGCATTCAGAAAATGCTCTGCCCATGTCTACAAGTTTCCTAATTTGTCGCTGACAGATATCTGCAACCTAATAATAATCGGTGTTGGCATTGTCTGTCGTTTAAGTAATTTAAAGAATTAAATAAGTCAGTGATAGCTAACTGTCCCAATAAAGAGGTGATGTAGCATTTAATTGGCTGGGAAGTATGGCCAGACTCCAGTCATGAAAAATGTCATCAACATCCATTGAAACCATGAATCATAAACTGTGATGATATTGCACATTAACGCCACAAGAGGGAGCTTGACGGGTCTCTTCATGGAGTGGACAATTTTTGGTTTACATAATTACACACAGATTTACATTATCTTGGTGATTAACACAGATTTTCATTTTAAATACATTAATTATGTAATTAGATGATCTGTGGCACCAGATTCCAGGTGTCATGGACGATATAGTCATTGTTTTGTATAATTAAATAATCAAATAATGAGTTCACGTAACATCATCCACTTCCCTAAGGTGGCTCCAAACCAGGCTCATGAACGATGCTGTCGTGATTAATTTAAATATTTTAACTATATAATTGATATTAAGATGGTCTATGATACTTGCCTCCCAGATCGTGTCACCACAATCCACTGATCATGGATTATCTAATGTCCTATTTTAATGAAAAATAACAACATAATCAGAGGATGAAATGGTCTGCCATGCTCCACACAATTGATTCTCAGTTGACTCCCACATGATTGTGGGAAACTCCCAGGTTCATCCCTAATTTAATCGCAGAGCACAGTAGTACCATGTTTAAATGATGAACTCTCATTGTGTATGCAGGGTTTTTAGAAGATATCACATATTTAATGTTGGACAGCTGCCTCAAAAGAGATGGACTGAAATCTAATAATCACTACGTCTAGTCTAACAAACGGATTATCACCTTCCTGAAGGAATTCAACAATGTCAAGCTCACCTTTTTGATGGATAATCGTGAGTCTTATTATCTTTTGTTCCATAGTTTTACTTCAGAGGAGAGAGAGTATTCATAAACAGAAGACTCTGAACTGTTTCTCCACAGACTATGTCCTCTGATGATTAGGTAATATTGCATTTGGTAACCAGTAAAAGCTGTAGGCACACTTCCAGAGGTGTGGCTATGACTTGGTTAGGCGAATCAAATGCTGTCATGAAAAGGTTTAGGAGATAGTTATCTTGGCAGACTGTAATGTCCCATGATAACACTTTCTCAAAGCTGCTCTCTAGTCCTTGGCCCATGATACCAGGATACAGAATGGAAGGAGGGATGCCAGGCAACATTTATGAACCAACATTCTGTCACATTCTAGTGCCCCTGCCACAGGCTCAAAGGAGTATACCCACTGATGAACTAACCCTACAGCCTCACTGAGTTTCTGACAAAAACAAAGCAGGGCTCTCTCTTTTGAGTTCTACATATTTACCAGTCTCTCAAGCCACAACTTGCCTATAGTGGCATAAGCATGAAAATGAAAGCATCATTGTGCCATTCAAGTACAATGACGAGTATTTTAAACCTGTTTTCTATGATTCAATTTGCTATTTTCTAGAATGGAAACAATACAGTTAATCGCCTCAACCATAATCCTTTTCTCTTTATTGAAAATAAAATAAACTCCTCTTCATCCTCTTACCATTAGAGGAGCTTGATCCCATGGTTTCTCAGAGTTGTTTAGATTTGCATTAGGCTGATGATTAAGGATTTTGAGCAGTGTCTTATGTTTCTTTCAGTCATTTTGGATTCCTCAATTGACTGTTCTCTATTAAGTCCTGTACCCCGCTTTCTGAGATGGTTATTTAGAGTTATTTATTGTTGGTGGTGTGTCATGTTATCAGCCCGACAGAGTTCATGAGATGAGATTCCCTGATCAGGAGATTATACAGTTATTCCGTTTTTAAAATCGGTGGTCACTGTGTCCTTCATGGGTCAGTTCCGTTGCAACCTCGCAGAAACTGATGATGCGAAACAGTACAGTTTTTTTAAAATCGTGTAATCATTCGATTGTTAAAAACGTACTACTACGTAATCAGTAATCACTGTATGAGGCAGTGTCCCCCATTCTCTGGGCACTGCTTCTGGTACCTATCTGCTGCTGTGTCAATCCCACAGCAGCCACATGACGGATGACAAAATCATTACTTACGCACTCAAGTAAGTTAATAATGGGATGGTCCTCCATACTTAACTTTCATAAGATGGAACCAAACTCCAGTGATTGTCCAGGAAGGAGTACTTAGATGATTAAATACTGCCACGTGATTAACTCCCATGGAGGAATGGCCCTACTCCAGGCAAGAAGAACAACATCTTCACCGATTCAAATAATGAATATATAATGAAAAATGATTGAGTAATGTCATGGTGGTGCATATTTAAATCCCACATGGAGTAGTCAGACTGGTCTCTTCCTGGAATAATGATTTATTTATAAAATTAAATTGATAATTAATTAGCTGGCGTTTGATACTATCACTGACGAGATGGCACCAAAGTCTTAAAACTATCGCTGATGTAATGACCTATTTACAGAGCTAAATGATGAAGTAATGAGATGATGTTACTTCGTCTACTCACAAAATCTGACTCCAAAAGGGACTTAGGGTCCATAACATTACCTGTATTTCAAACACGTTAATTAAGTGATGAATTATTATTTAATTTCCTAGTTTAACCGGTAAATAAGGAAGTGTACTATTAGATGATGCGATGTTCTGGCACGATGGACTCCCCTAAGGAGGCTAAAAACTTTAGTGGTCACTGAATACATAATGACAGATTTTCATAATTCAATGAATAAATATTAAACTAGTGGATGGTGTTATATGCACGAAACCTAAAGATTGACCAATACTGAAGAGTCATTGAGTTCTTCATCATAGATTTGAACAATAAAATGAATGAATGGAAAGATAATTTCTCATAATTCACCCCTAGACAGATAACAAAATGAGATCAACATTGATTTAAATTAATAAATAATGAAATCACAAGAGACATTTTAACACCAACAAGGGGGCTCCAGACTCCACTCTTCCTGGAGTAGAAAAAGACAGATTTAAATAATGAAAGCATCAGATTGTTAGATCGTCTGTCACACTTGAGTCACACAAGGTGGCACCACACTTCAGGGTTCACAGATTATATAATGAAACAATTTAATAATTACATCTTTACATATCTAAGTCGTTGAAATTTTTCGTACCATCAATTCCTGGGCAGATTTGCCAGATATGAAAACGGATGCTGTCATCACAGATTTTTTTTAATATTCCATCAGTTAATCGTCAGATAATCATACTTTCTTGCCTGGTGAATTCTGTTGGCCTGACATCCTCACCAGTGCCTGAATCTCTGTTATGTTGCAGCAGGACCTGAGGTAATTGGCCCATTCCTGGCATACCAGTAGTAGCCAAAATGTTGATATCAGCTGAAAAGGTGGCTGCAGAAGGGGCATCAACAGCATACCTGAGAGAGAGAGAGATGTTCTTCCGTGTTCTGAGTCGTCATCCTTTTGCCAGGTCTCGGTGATGGTGCCAACCTCCTAGTGCCGCTACATCTTCTAGACGTAGACCATAACCGATGTGAAGATGTGGAGGAAGAGCAAGTAGTCAACACCCAGACCACCATGCAGACCTTGGAAAAGTTCTTGTACTTCTCGGAGGGCACCATGCAATCTTCTGGACTCTATTCTCCAGCATTCCTAGTGGTCTGGAAGACGCATAGGCATTCAGAAAATGCTCTGCCCATGTCTACAAGTTTCCTAATTTGTCGCTGACAGATATCTGCAACCTAATAATAATCGGTGTTGGCATTGTCTGTCGTTTAAGTAATTTAAAGAATTAAATAAGTCAGTGATAGCTAACTGTCCCAATAAAGAGGTGATGTAGCATTTAATTGGCTGGGAAGTATGGCCAGACTCCAGTCATGAAAAATGTCATCAACATCCATTGAAACCATGAATCATAAACTGTGATGATATTGCACATTAACGCCACAAGAGGGAGCTTGACGGGTCTCTTCATGGAGTGGACAATTTTTGGTTTACATAATTACACACAGATTTACATTATCTTGGGGATTAACACAGATTGTCATTTTAAATACATTAATTATGTAATTAGATGATCTGTGGCACCAGATTCCAGGTGTCATGGACGATATAGTCATTGTTTTGTATAATTAAATAATCAAATAATGAGTTCACGTAACATCATCCACTTCCCTAAGGTGGCTCCAAACCAGGCTCATGAACGATGCTGTCGTGATTAATTTAAATATTTTAACTATATAATTGATATTAAGATGGTCTATGATACTTGCCTCCCAGATCGTGTCACCACAATCCACTGATCATGGATTATCTAATGTCCTATTTTAATGAAAAATAACAACATAATCAGAGGATGAAATGGTCTGCCATGCTCCACACAATTGATTCTCAGTTGACTCCCACATGATTGTGGGAAACTCCCAGGTTCATCCCTAATTTAATCGCAGAGCACAGTAGTACCATGTTTAAATGATGAACTCTCATTGTGTATGCAGGGTTTTTAGAAGATATCACATATTTAATGTTGGACAGCTGCCTCAAAAGAGATGGACTGAAATCTAATAATCACTACGTCTAGTCTAACAAACGGATTATCACCTTCCTGAAGGAATTCAACAATGTCAAGCTCACCTTTTTGATGGATAATCGTGAGTCTTATTATCTTTTGTTCCATAGTTTTACTTCAGAGGAGAGAGAGTATTCATAAACAGAAGACTCTGAACTGTTTCTCCACAGACTATGTCCTCTGATGATTAGGTAATATTGCATTTGGTAACCAGTAAAAGCTGTAGGCACACTTCCAGAGGTGTGGCTATGACTTGGTTAGGCGAATCAAATGCTGTCATGAAAAGGTTTAGGAGATAGTTATCTTGGCAGACTGTAATGTCCCATGATAACACTTTCTCAAAGCTGCTCTCTAGTCCTTGGCCCATGATACCAGGATACAGAATGGAAGGAGGGATGCCAGGCAACATTTATGAACCAACATTCTGTCACATTCTAGTGCCCCTGCCACAGGCTCAAAGGAGTATACCCACTGATGAACTAACCCTACAGCCTCACTGAGTTTCTGACAAAAACAAAGCAGGGCTCTCTCTTTTGAGTTCTACATATTTACCAGTCTCTCAAGCCACAACTTGCCTATAGTGGCATAAGCATGAAAATGAAAGCATCATTGTGCCATTCAAGTACAATGACGAGTATTTTAAACCTGTTTTCTATGATTCAATTTGCTATTTTCTAGAATGGAAACAATACAGTTAATCGCCTCAACCATAATCCTTTTCTCTTTATTGAAAATAAAATAAACTCCTCTTCATCCTCTTACCATTAGAGGAGCTTGATCCCATGGTTTCTCAGAGTTGTTTAGATTTGCATTAGGCTGATGATTAAGGATTTTGAGCAGTGTCTTATGTTTCTTTCAGTCATTTTGGATTCCTCAATTGACTGTTCTCTATTAAGTCCTGTACCCCGCTTTCTGAGATGGTTATTTAGAGTTATTTATTGTTGGTGGTGTGTCATGTTATCAGCCCGACAGAGTTCATGAGATGAGATTCCCTGATCAGGAGATTATACAGTTATTCCGTTTTTAAAATCGGTGGTCACTGTGTCCTTCATGGGTCAGTTCCGTTGCAACCTCGCAGAAACTGATGATGCGAAACAGTACAGTTTTTTAAAATCGTGTAATCATTCGATTGTTAAAAACGTACTACTACGTAATCAGTAATCACTGTATGAGGCAGTGTCCCCCATTCTCTGGGCACTGCTTCTGGTACCTATCTGCTGCTGTGTCAATCCCACAGCAGCCACATGACGGATGACACAATCATTACTTACGCACTCAAGTAAGTTAATAATGGGATGGTCCTCCATACTTAACTTTCATAAGATGGAACCAAACTCCAGTGATTGTCCAGGAAGGAGTACTTAGATGATTAAATACTGCCACGTGATTAACTCCCATGGAGGAATGGCCCTACTCCAGGCAAGAAGAACAACATCTTCACCGATTCAAATAATGAATATATAATGAAAAATGATTGAGTAATGTCATGGTGGTGCATATTTAAATCCCACATGGAGTAGTCAGACTGGTCTCTTCCTGGAATAATGATTTATTTATAAAATTAAATTGATAATTAATTAGCTGGCGTTTGATACTATCACTGACGAGATGGCACCAAAGTCTTAAAACTATCGCTGATGTAATGACCTATTTACAGAGCTAAATGATGAAGTAATGAGATGATGTTACTTCGTCTACTCACAAAATCTGACTCCAAAAGGGACTTAGGGTCCATAACATTACCTGTATTTCAAACACGTTAATTAAGTGATGAATTATTATTTAATTTCCTAGTTTAACCGGTAAATAAGTAAGTGTACTATTAGATGATGCGATGTTCTGGCACGATGGACTCCCCTAAGGAGGCTAAAAACTTTAGTGGTCACTGAATACATAATGACAGATTTTCATAATTCAATGAATAAATATTAAACTAGTGGATGGTGTTATATGCACGAAACCTAAAGATTGACCAATACTGAAGAGTCATTGAGTTCTTCATCATAGATTTGAACAATAAAATGAATGAATGGAAAGATAATTTCTCATAATTCACCCCTAGACAGATAACAAAATGAGATCAACATTGATTTAAATTAATAAATAATGAAATCACAAGAGACATTTTAACACCAACAAGGGGGCTCCAGACTCCACTCTTCCTGGAGTAGAAAAAGACAGATTTAAATAATGAAAGCATCAGATTGTTAGATCGTCTGTCACACTTGAGTCACACAAGGTGGCACCACACTTCAGGGTTCACAGATTATATAATGAAACAATTTAATAATTACATCTTTACATATCTAAGTCGTTGAAATTTTTCGTACCATCAATTCCTGGGCAGATTTGCCAGATATGAAAACGGATGCTGTCATCACAGATTTTTTTAATATTCCATCAGTTAATCGTCAGATAATCATACTTTCTTGCCTGGTGAATTCTGTTGGCCTGACATCCTCACCAGTGCCTGAATCTCTGTTATGTTGCAGCAGGACCTGAGGTAATTGGCCCATTCCTGGCATACCAGTAGTAGCCAAAATGTTGATATCAGCTGAAAAGGTGGCTGCAGAAGGGGCATCAACAGCATACCTGAGAGAGAGAGAGATGTTCTTCCGTGTTCTGAGTCGTCATCCTTTTGCCAGGTCTCGGTGATGGTGCCAACCTCCTAGTGCCGCTACATCTTCTAGACGTAGACCATAACCGATGTGAAGATGTGGAGGAAGAGCAAGTAGTCAACACCCAGACCACCATGCAGACCTTGGAAAAGTTCTTGTACTTCTCGGAGGGCACCATGCAATCTTCTGGACTCTATTCTCCAGCATTCCTAGTGGTCTGGAAGACGCATAGGCATTCAGAAAATGCTCTGCCCATGTCTACAAGTTTCCTAATTTGTCGCTGACAGATATCTGCAACCTAATAATAATCGGTGTTGGCATTGTCTGTCGTTTAAGTAATTTAAAGAATTAAATAAGTCAGTGATAGCTAACTGTCCCAATAAAGAGGTGATGTAGCATTTAATTGGCTGGGAAGTATGGCCAGACTCCAGTCATGAAAAATGTCATCAACATCCATTGAAACCATGAATCATAAACTGTGATGATATTGCACATTAACGCCACAAGAGGGAGCTTGACGGGTCTCTTCATGGAGTGGACAATTTTTGGTTTACATAATTACACACAGATTTACATTATCTTGGGGATTAACACAGATTGTCATTTTAAATACATTAATTATGTAATTAGATGATCTGTGGCACCAGATTCCAGGTGTCATGGACGATATAGTCATTGTTTTGTATAATTAAATAATCAAATAATGAGTTCACGTAACATCATCCACTTCCCTAAGGTGGCTCCAAACCAGGCTCATGAACGATGCTGTCGTGATTAATTTAAATATTTTAACTATATAATTGATATTAAGATGGTCTATGATACTTGCCTCCCAGATCGTGTCACCACAATCCACTGATCATGGATTATCTAATGTCCTATTTTAATGAAAAATAACAACATAATCAGAGGATGAAATGGTCTGCCATGCTCCACACAATTGATTCTCAGTTGACTCCCACATGATTGTGGGAAACTCCCAGGTTCATCCCTAATTTAATCGCAGAGCACAGTAGTACCATGTTTAAATGATGAACTCTCATTGTGTATGCAGGGTTTTTAGAAGATATCACATATTTAATGTTGGACAGCTGCCTCAAAAGAGATGGACTGAAATCTAATAATCACTACGTCTAGTCTAACAAACGGATTATCACCTTCCTGAAGGAATTCAACAATGTCAAGCTCACCTTTTTGATGGATAATCGTGAGTCTTATTATCTTTTGTTCCATAGTTTTACTTCAGAGGAGAGAGAGTATTCATAAACAGAAGACTCTGAACTGTTTCTCCACAGACTATGTCCTCTGATGATTAGGTAATATTGCATTTGGTAACCAGTAAAAGCTGTAGGCACACTTCCAGAGGTGTGGCTATGACTTGGTTAGGCGAATCAAATGCTGTCATGAAAAGGTTTAGGAGATAGTTATCTTGGCAGACTGTAATGTCCCATGATAACACTTTCTCAAAGCTGCTCTCTAGTCCTTGGCCCATGATACCAGGATACAGAATGGAAGGAGGGATGCCAGGCAACATTTATGAACCAACATTCTGTCACATTCTAGTGCCCCTGCCACAGGCTCAAAGGAGTATACCCACTGTGAACTAACCCTACAGCCTCACTGAGTTTCTGACAAAAACAAAGCAGGGCTCTCTCTTTTGAGTTCTACATATTTACCAGTCTCTCAAGCCACAACTTGCCTATAGTGGCATAAGCATGAAAATGAAAGCATCATTGTGCCATTCAAGTACAATGACGAGTATTTTAAACCTGTTTTCTATGATTCAATTTGCTATTTTCTAGAATGGAAACAATACAGTTAATCGCCTCAACCATAATCCTTTTCTCTTTATTGAAAATAAAATAAACTCCTCTTCATCCTCTTACCATTAGAGGAGCTTGATCCCATGGTTTCTCAGAGTTGTTTAGATTTGCATTAGGCTGATGATTAAGGATTTTGAGCAGTGTCTTATGTTTCTTTCAGTCATTTTGGATTCCTCAATTGACTGTTCTCTATTAAGTCCTGTACCCCGCTTTCTGAGATGGTTATTTAGAGTTATTTATTGTTGGTGGTGTGTCATGTTATCAGCCCGACAGAGTTCATGAGATGAGATTCCCTGATCAGGAGATTATACAGTTATTCCGTTTTTAAAATCGGTGGTCACTGTGTCCTTCATGGGTCAGTTCCGTTGCAACCTCGCAGAAACTGATGATGCGAAACAGTACAGTTTTTTAAAATCGTGTAATCATTCGATTGTTAAAAACGTACTACTACGTAATCAGTAATCACTGTATGAGGCAGTGTCCCCCATTCTCTGGGCACTGCTTCTGGTACCTATCTGCTGCTGTGTCAATCCCACAGCAGCCACATGACGGATGACAAAATCATTACTTACGCACTCAAGTAAGTTAATAATGGGATGGTCCTCCATACTTAACTTTCATAAGATGGAACCAAACTCCAGTGATTGTCCAGGAAGGAGTACTTAGATGATTAAATACTGCCACGTGATTAACTCCCATGGAGGAATGGCCCTACTCCAGGCAAGAAGAACAACATCTTCACCGATTCAAATAATGAATATATAATGAAAAATGATTGAGTAATGTCATGGTGGTGCATATTTAAATCCCACATGGAGTAGTCAGACTGGTCTCTTCCTGGAATAATGATTTATTTATAAAATTAAATTGATAATTAATTAGCTGGCGTTTGATACTATCACTGACGAGATGGCACCAAAGTCTTAAAACTATCGCTGATGTAATGACCTATTTACAGAGCTAAATGATGAAGTAATGAGATGATGTTACTTCGTCTACTCACAAAATCTGACTCCAAAAGGGACTTAGGGTCCATAACATTACCTGTATTTCAAACACGTTAATTAAGTGATGAATTATTATTTAATTTCCTAGTTTAACCGGTAAATAAGTAAGTGTACTAGTAGATGATGCGATGTTCTGGCACGATGGACTCCCCTAAGGAGGCTAAAAACTTTAGTGGTCACTGAATACATAATGACAGATTTTCATAATTCAATGAATAAATATTAAACTAGTGGATGGTGTTATATGCACGAAACCTAAAGATTGACCAATACTGAAGAGTCATTGAGTTCTTCATCATAGATTTGAACAATAAAATGAATGAATGGAAAGATAATTTCTCATAATTCACCCCTAGACAGATAACAAAATGAGATCAACATTGATTTAAATTAATAAATAATGAAATCACAAGAGACATTTTAACACCAACAAGGGGGCTCCAGACTCCACTCTTCCTGGAGTAGAAAAAGACAGATTTAAATAATGAAAGCATCAGATTGTTAGATCGTCTGTCACACTTGAGTCACACAAGGTGGCACCACACTTCAGGGTTCACAGATTATATAATGAAACAATTTAATAATTACATCTTTACATATCTAAGTCGTTGAAATTTTTCGTACCATCAATTCCTGGGCAGATTTGCCAGATATGAAAACGGATGCTGTCATCACAGATTTTTTTTAATATTCCATCAGTTAATCGTCAGATAATCATACTTTCTTGCCTGGTGAATTCTGTTGGCCTGACATCCTCACCAGTGCCTGAATCTCTGTTATGTTGCAGCAGGACCTGAGGTAATTGGCCCATTCCTGGCATACCAGTAGTAGCCAAAATGTTGATATCAGCTGAAAAGGTGGCTGCAGAAGGGGCATCAACAGCATACCTGAGAGAGAGAGAGATGTTCTTCCGTGTTCTGAGTCGTCATCCTTTTGCCAGGTCTCGGTGATGGTGCCAACCTCCTAGTGCCGCTACATCTTCTAGACGTAGACCATAACCGATGTGAAGATGTGGAGGAAGAGCAAGTAGTCAACACCCAGACCACCATGCAGACCTTGGAAAAGTTCTTGTACTTCTCGGAGGGCACCATGCAATCTTCTGGACTCTATTCTCCAGCATTCCTAGTGGTCTGGAAGACGCATAGGCATTCAGAAAATGCTCTGCCCATGTCTACAAGTTTCCTAATTTGTCGCTGACAGATATCTGCAACCTAATAATAATCGGTGTTGGCATTGTCTGTCGTTTAAGTAATTTAAAGAATTAAATAAGTCAGTGATAGCTAACTGTCCCAATAAAGAGGTGATGTAGCATTTAATTGGCTGGGAAGTATGGCCAGACTCCAGTCATGAAAAATGTCATCAACATCCATTGAAACCATGAATCATAAACTGTGATGATATTGCACATTAACGCCACAAGAGGGAGCTTGACGGGTCTCTTCATGGAGTGGACAATTTTTGGTTTACATAATTACACACAGATTTACATTATCTTGGGGATTAACACAGATTGTCATTTTAAATACATTAATTATGTAATTAGATGATCTGTGGCACCAGATTCCAGGTGTCATGGACGATATAGTCATTGTTTTGTATAATTAAATAATCAAATAATGAGTTCACGTAACATCATCCACTTCCCTAAGGTGGCTCCAAACCAGGCTCATGAACGATGCTGTCGTGATTAATTTAAATATTTTAACTATATAATTGATATTAAGATGGTCTATGATACTTGCCTCCCAGATCGTGTCACCACAATCCACTGATCATGGATTATCTAATGTCCTATTTTAATGAAAAATAACAACATAATCAGAGGATGAAATGGTCTGCCATGCTCCACACAATTGATTCTCAGTTGACTCCCACATGATTGTGGGAAACTCCCAGGTTCATCCCTAATTTAATCGCAGAGCACAGTAGTACCATGTTTAAATGATGAACTCTCATTGTGTATGCAGGGTTTTTAGAAGATATCACATATTTAATGTTGGACAGCTGCCTCAAAAGAGATGGACTGAAATCTAATAATCACTACGTCTAGTCTAACAAACGGATTATCACCTTCCTGAAGGAATTCAACAATGTCAAGCTCACCTTTTTGATGGATAATCGTGAGTCTTATTATCTTTTGTTCCATAGTTTTACTTCAGAGGAGAGAGAGTATTCATAAACAGAAGACTCTGAACTGTTTCTCCACAGACTATGTCCTCTGATGATTAGGTAATATTGCATTTGGTAACCAGTAAAAGCTGTAGGCACACTTCCAGAGGTGTGGCTATGACTTGGTTAGGCGAATCAAATGCTGTCATGAAAAGGTTTAGGAGATAGTTATCTTGGCAGACTGTAATGTCCCATGATAACACTTTCTCAAAGCTGCTCTCTAGTCCTTGGCCCATGATACCAGGATACAGAATGGAAGGAGGGATGTCAGGCAACATTTATGAACCAACATTCTGTCACATTCTAGTGCCCCTGCCACAGGCTCAAAGGAGTATACCCAACTACAGCCTCACTGAGTTTCTGACAAAAACAAAGCAGGGCTCTCTCTTTTGAGTTCTACATATTTACCAGTCTCTCAAGCCACAACTTGCCTATAGTGGCATAAGCATGAAAATGAAAGCATCATTGTGCCATTCAAGTACAATGACGAGTATTTTAAACCTGTTTTCTATGATTCAATTTGCTATTTTCTAGAATGGAAACAATACAGTTAATCGCCTCAACCATAATCCTTTTCTCTTTATTGAAAATAAAATAAACTCCTCTTCATCCTCTTACCATTAGAGGAGCTTGATCCCATGGTTTCTCAGAGTTGTTTAGATTTGCATTAGGCTGATGATTAAGGATTTTGAGCAGTGTCTTATGTTTCTTTCAGTCATTTTGGATTCCTCAATTGACTGTTCTCTATTAAGTCCTGTACCCCGCTTTCTGAGATGGTTATTTAGAGTTATTTATTGTTGGTGGTGTGTCATGTTATCAGCCCGACAGAGTTCATGAGATGAGATTCCCTGATCAGGAGATTATACAGTTATTCCGTTTTTAAAATCGGTGGTCACTGTGTCCTTCATGGGTCAGTTCCGTTGCAACCTCGCAGAAACTGATGATGCGAAACAGTACAGTTTTTTAAAATCGTGTAATCATTCGATTGTTAAAAACGTACTACTACGTAATCAGTAATCACTGTATGAGGCAGTGTCCCCCATTCTCTGGGCACTGCTTCTGGTACCTATCTGCTGCTGTGTCAATCCCACAGCAGCCACATGACGGATGACACAATCATTACTTACGCACTCAAGTAAGTTAATAATGGGATGGTCCTCCATACTTAACTTTCATAAGATGGAACCAAACTCCAGTGATTGTCCAGGAAGGAGTACTTAGATGATTAAATACTGCCACGTGATTAACTCCCATGGAGGAATGGCCCTACTCCAGGCAAGAAGAACAACATCTTCACCGATTCAAATAATGAATATATAATGAAAAATGATTGAGTAATGTCATGGTGGTGCATATTTAAATCCCACATGGAGTAGTCAGACTGGTCTCTTCCTGGAATAATGATTTATTTATAAAATTAAATTGATAATTATTTAGCTGGCGTTTGATACTATCACTGACGAGATGGCACCAAAGTCTTAAAACTATCGCTGATGTAATGACCTATTTACAGAGCTAAATGATGAAGTAATGAGATGATGTTACTTCGTCTACTCACAAAATCTGACTCCAAAAGGGACTTAGGGTCCATAACATTACCTGTATTTCAAACACGTTAATTAAGTGATGAATTATTATTTAATTTCCTAGTTTAACCGGTAAATAAGTAAGTGTACTATTAGATGATGCGATGTTCTGGCACGATGGACTCCCCTAAGGAGGCTAAAAACTTTAGTGGTCACTGAATACATAATGACAGATTTTCATAATTCAATGAATAAATATTAAACTAGTGGATGGTGTTATATGCACGAAACCTAAAGATTGACCAATACTGAAGAGTCATTGAGTTCTTCATCATAGATTTGAACAATAAAATGAATGAATGGAAAGATAATTTCTCATAATTCACCCCTAGACAGATAACAAAATGAGATCAACATTGATTTAAATTAATAAATAATGAAATCACAAGAGACATTTTAACACCAACAAGGGGGCTCCAGACTCCACTCTTCCTGGAGTAGAAAAAGACAGATTTAAATAATGAAAGCATCAGATTGTTAGATCGTCTGTCACACTTGAGTCACACAAGGTGGCACCACACTTCAGGGTTCACAGATTATATAATGAAACAATTTAATAATTACATCTTTACATATCTAAGTCGTTGAAATTTTTCGTACCATCAATTCCTGGGCAGATTTGCCAGATATGAAAACGGATGCTGTCATCACAGATTTTTTTTTAATATTCCATCAGTTAATCGTCAGATAATCAAACTTTCTTGCCTGGTGAATTCTGTTGGCCTGACATCCTCACCAGTGCCTGAATCTCTGTTATGTTGCAGCAGGACCTGAGGTAATTGGCCCATTCCTGGCATACCAGTAGTAGCCAAAATGTTGATATCAGCTGAAAAGGTGGCTGCAGAAGGGGCATCAACAGCATACCTGAGAGAGAGAGAGATGTTCTTCCGTGTTCTGAGTCGTCATCCTTTTGCCAGGTCTCGGTGATGGTGCCGACCTCCTAGTGCCGCTACATCTTCTAGACGTAGACCATAACCGATGTGAAGATGTGGAGGAAGAGCAAGTAGTCAACACCCAGACCACCATGCAGACCTTGGAAAAGTTCTTGTACTTCTCGGAGGGCACCATGCAATCTTCTGGACTCTATTCTCCAGCATTCCTAGTGGTCTGGAAGACGCATAGGCATTCAGAAAATGCTCTGCCCATGTCTACAAGTTTCCTAATTTGTCGCTGACAGATATCTGCAACCTAATAATAATCGGTGTTGGCATTGTCTGTCGTTTAAGTAATTTAAAGAATTAAATAAGTCAGTGATAGCTAACTGTCCCAATAAAGAGGTGATGTAGCATTTAATTGGCTGGGAAGTATGGCCAGACTCCAGTCATGAAAAATGTCATCAACATCCATTGAAACCATGAATCATAAACTGTGATGATATTGCACATTAACGCCACAAGAGGGAGCTTGACGGGTCTCTTCATGGAGTGGACAATTTTTGGTTTACATAATTACAGACAGATTTACATTATCTTGGGGATTAACACAGATTGTCATTTTAAATACATTAATTATGTAATTAGATGATCTGTGGCACCAGATTCCAGGTGTCATGGACGATATAGTCATTGTTTTGTATAATTAAATAATCAAATAATGAGTTCACGTAACATCATCCACTTCCCTAAGGTGGCTCCAAACCAGGCTCATGAACGATGCTGTCGTGATTAATTTAAATATTTTAACTATATAATTGATATTAAGATGGTCTATGATACTTGCCTCCCAGATCGTGTCACCACAATCCACTGATCATGGATTATCTAATGTCCTATTTTAATGAAAAATAACAACATAATCAGAGGATGAAATGGTCTGCCATGCTCCACACAATTGATTCTCAGTTGACTCCCACATGATTGTGGGAAACTCCCAGGTTCATCCCTAATTTAATCGCAGAGCACAGTAGTACCATGTTTAAATGATGAACTCTCATTGTGTATGCAGGGTTTTTAGAAGATATCACATATTTAATGTTGGACAGCTGCCTCAAAAGAGATGGACTGAAATCTAATAATCACTACGTCTAGTCTAACAAACGGATTATCACCTTCCTGAAGGAATTCAACAATGTCAAGCTCACCTTTTTGATGGATAATCGTGAGTCTTATTATCTTTTGTTCCATAGTTTTACTTCAGAGGAGAGAGAGTATTCATAAACAGAAGACTCTGAACTGTTTCTCCACAGACTATGTCCTCTGATGATTAGGTAATATTGCATTTGGTAACCAGTAAAAGCTGTAGGCACACTTCCAGAGGTGTGGCTATGACTTGGTTAGGCGAATCAAATGCTGTCATGAAAAGGTTTAGGAGATAGTTATCTTGGCAGACTGTAATGTCCCATGATAACACTTTCTCAAAGCTGCTCTCTAGTCCTTGGCCCATGATACCAGGATACAGAATGGAAGGAGGGATGCCAGGCAACATTTATGAACCAACATTCTGTCACATTCTAGTGCCCCTGCCACAGGCTCAAAGGAGTATACCCACTGATGAACTAACCCTACAGCCTCACTGAGTTTCTGACAAAAACAAAGCAGGGCTCTCTCTTTTGAGTTCTACATATTTACCAGTCTCTCAAGCCACAACTTGCCTATAGTGGCATAAGCATGAAAATGAAAGCATCATTGTGCCATTCAAGTACAATGACGAGTATTTTAAACCTGTTTTCTATGATTCAATTTGCTATTTTCTAGAATGGAAACAATACAGTTAATCGCCTCAACCATAATCCTTTTCTCTTTATTGAAAATAAAATAAACTCCTCTTCATCCTCTTACCATTAGAGGAGCTTGATCCCATGGTTTCTCAGAGTTGTTTAGATTTGCATTAGGCTGATGATTAAGGATTTTGAGCAGTGTCTTATGTTTCTTTCAGTCATTTTGGATTCCTCAATTGACTGTTCTCTATTAAGTCCTGTACCCCGCTTTCTGAGATGGTTATTTAGAGTTATTTATTGTTGGTGGTGTGTCATGTTATCAGCCCGACAGAGTTCATGAGATGAGATTCCCTGATCAGGAGATTATACAGTTATTCCGTTTTTAAAATCGGTGGTCACTGTGTCCTTCATGGGTCAGTTCCGTTGCAACCTCGCAGAAACTGATGATGCGAAACAGTACAGTTTTTTAAAATCGTGTAATCATTCGATTGTTAAAAACGTACTACTACGTAATCAGTAATCACTGTATGATGCAGTGTCCCCCATTCTCTGGGCACTGCTTCTGGTACCTATCTGCTGCTGTGTCAATCCCACAGCAGCCACATGACGGATGACAAAATCATTACTTACGCACTCAAGTAAGTTAATAATGGGATGGTCCTCCATACTTAACTTTCATAAGATGGAACCAAACTCCAGTGATTGTCCAGGAAGGAGTACTTAGATGATTAAATACTGCCACGTGATTAACTCCCATGGAGGAATGGCCCTACTCCAGGCAAGAAGAACAACATCTTCACCGATTCAAATAATGAATATATAATGAAAAATGATTGAGTAATGTCATGGTGGTGCATATTTAAATCCCACATGGAGTAGTCAGACTGGTCTCTTCCTGGAATAATGAGGAATTTAAAAATTTAAATTGATACTTAATTAGTGGTCCTTTTATATTAACACTGATGAGATGGCACCTAAGTCCTAAACCTATCGCTGATGTAAAGTTCTATTTACATAGATAAATGTTGAAGTAATGAGATGATATTACAGCATCTACTACCAAAATCTGATTCCAAAAGGGACTTATGGTGCATTACATTACCTCTATTTTAAATACGAAATTTAAATGATGAATTATTAATTAATTTCCTAGTTTAACTGTTAAAGAACTAAGTGTAGAATTAGATGACATGACTGGCACAACAGTCTCCCCTATGGAGGCTCAAAACTCCAGTGATCACTGAATACATAATGACAGATTTTCATAATTAAATGAATGAACATTAAACAAGTGGATGGTGTTTTATACGTGAAGCCTAAATGACTGCTCAATACTGAAGAGACATTAAGTTCTTATTCATAGATTTGAACATAAAAACTGAATGAATAAACAGATAGTTTCTCATAATTCACACCTAGAGAGATAACAAAATGATATAAACATAGATTTATATAAAGAAAGGAAGTAAGAAGGAAAGTAAGAAAGGAAGGAAGGAAGAAAGAAAAAGAATTCACAAGACACAATTTAACACAAACAAGGTGCTTCCAGACTCCACTCTTCCTGAAGTAGAAAAAGACAGATTTGAATAATGAAATAATCAGATAGTTAGATCATCTGTCACACTTGAGTGTGACACAAGGTGGTGCCAAACTTCAGGGATCACAGATAATATAATGAAAGAATTTAACAATTACATCTTTAAATAAGTAAGCCGTTGACCTTTTTTTGTATCATCAATTCGTCGGCAGACTTACCAGGTATGAAACTGTATGCTGTCATCACGAATTTTTAAAATGCCATCAGTTAATCATCAGATAATCACACTGTCTTTCCTGATGAATTCTGTTGGCCTGACATCATGACAAACGCCTGAATCTCTGTTGCCGTGCGGCAGGACGTGAGACAATGGGCCCAATCCTGGCATATCAGTAGTAGTAACCACAATGTTGGTAACAGCTGAAAAGATGGCTGCAGCAGGGGCATCACCAGCATAGCTGAGAGAGAGAGAAGTTCTTCTGTGTTCTGAGTCGTCATCATTTTGCCAGGTCTCGGTGATGGTGCCGACCCCCTAGTGCCACTCCTTCTTCTCATGGTACATCACAACCGATGTGAAGATGTGGAGGAAGAAAAGGTAGTCAATACCCAGACCACCGTGCCGGCCTTGGTGAAGTCATTGTACTTCTCGGTTGGCACCATGCAACCTTCTGGACTCAATCACCCAGCATCCCTTGTACACTGGGAGATGCATAGATCATTCAGAAAATGCTCTGCCCATGTCTACATCTTTCCTAACCTTGTCGCTGACAGATATTTGCACCCTAACCGTAAACGGTGATATAATTGTCGGTGGTTTACATAATTTAAAAAATTTAATCAGTCAGTAATACCTAACTGTCACAATAAATAGGTGATGTAGCATTTTACTGGCAGGGAAGCATAGTCAGAATCCAGGCATGAAGGATGTCTTCATCAATTGAAAAACAGGGAATCCCAATAACATTACCGACTAATCCCTGAGTGGTCAGAGGCCCAATAACCACAGTTCCCTGTAGTGTGAAGAGTTGTGTAATTGGGATCTGAATTAGCCCCTCCACAAAGGCCCTGACCATAGACAATTGCATTCTTTCCCAAGCATCTTCCTTGTTTCAAGGGATGAGCTCTATTTTATTCTCAATAGCTCAAAATCTGATGGAAATCACCTAAGGCTACAACCCTGAAGCTCTTATTTGTTCTGCCAAGAACTTTCCTGTGTTTCAGAAGGAACAATATTACTTCTCCATGAGTGGGGATCTACACAAAAATTCTTGCTTGCTCAGTCCAGCCCTCAACACCTCAATGTTTTCCTTTTCAAACTTTTGTTACCTGGGCTCATCTTGCCCATATGACAGAGCCATGATTTTTCTCCAGAAGAAAATGGATGTTTATGGCACACCATGACTTAATGTTCATTGTGGCCCAGTAAGGAAACCTTGAACAGCTTGTAAAAGCCCTGCTCCATTGAAATCAGTGGTTAGTCTATTGCCATGGTTTGGAGACATATGTCTGGACTATCCTGGAGAGCAAATATATTTTAGAATCATAATATCTAACATGAGTGGTTAGCATGAAACTCATTTTATTTATTTATTTATTTTATTTAATTTTAGGTGCAGCACTCCCTCAGCTAAATTCTATTTTGAGAGACTAACTATACACCAAGAATTGGTAAATCTTTATATCAACAATTCCACTCTTCGACAAAACAGCTTAATGGTGGAGTGTGGTCCAAAACAAGAATGCCATTTATACATGCGTTTGACTATAACCTAGCAATGGGGAGGCAGAGGCAGGCAGATCTCTATGAGATTGGGGATAGCCTGCACCACACAGAAAATTCTAAGTCAGGCTGCAAAGCTACAAGGAGAAATTCTATTTTAAAAAATTATATACACATATACATACATATATATATATATATATATATATATATAACCTTTATGTGCATGCATATATATATATATATATATATATATGAAAAATAATTAAATAATATCATTTAGAGCATGCACAAAATTAACTCCCAATTTGGATAATCCCTTAGCCTAAAGACAAGGAGAGCCTGGGACAAAACTCAAATGACTTGACAGATTTTGATGATCCCTCTTGGAAGACCTGAGTCTCCCAGAGGAATTTATGGGGGGTGGTATAGGGAGGTCACTGGGGGAAATATGAGGATGGCAGGGAGAGACAACTGGGCTCAATATGTAAAGTAAAGTCTTTTTCTTTATATTTTCCCAAAAGAAGAAAATTTATTTTGATGGCAAAAAACAAAACAAGAATAACTCTGAATGGATGTGACCCCTAAACTTTAGATGGTAAGAGCAGGACTTCTGGAAGGCACTGAAGTAAACGAACCTCTCCTTCTTTGGTAAATAGCCATCCTTGTGCACCAAAACCATAATGGGGCTTACTATACAGAAGTTTATTCACAATTCTACCTCATCAAAATCCTTTCCTCAGAAAGGTCTGGGAAGCTGCTGGACCACAATGGGCCTAACTGAACACTGAATGTGGCAGCACATTCCAGTCCAGCCTCCTCCTGGAGGGCCTGCCAAACAGAATTCCATGACTCCCCATCCCACCCTCCCACATCCCGTCACTCACCATGCTTCAGCTTCTCTATTCATCCATGATCCCCTCACAATTCCCCACAGCACCACTCATAGAGCAGCAATCAATCCTCTGGCTACTGTTCTGATACAAAACCAAGCCTGCAGCATAGCTCAAGGAAGTCTCCTTCCAGACCTCATACTGGAGGGTTGGCTCAATGTCCCTGATTGGCTAATAAGGCTTCAGTGACAAGAGCAATTCCTCAAGGGTTAGAGTGTTCTTAAAGACACAGCAAGCCCTGCACCTCCTTTGGGCCTGGCTTCTACTCCAGACCTAGGAATTTTAGAGATCTGCTTTTTTTTGACACAGAATTTCCCTGTGTGGTGCCTGTTCTCCTAGAACTTGCTCATTAAAGTGAGCTGGTCAATTTCTTCCTAATTATTATTATTAACCTTGTTGTTGTTGCTTTCTAGTAGATTTTTCTCATTAATTGTTTAATATTAATTAATTATTTGATTATTTGATTAATTCATTTCTTTTGATGTTTGAAACAGAGTTTCCCTGTTTGGTCCTGCTATCCTGGAATTTACTCTGTAGACCCTAGTCTACTCAGAGAAATCTACTTGCCTCTACTTCCTGAGTGCTAGAATCAAAGACGACAGCCAACACTACATAGTCAGACAGAAATTTCAATGTCACTTACCCTGTCTAAAATAGACAACACACTCTGTTTCAGATGTGCGAAAGATCATCCCCTACTTCCTCAAAAAAATGAACAGATGTTGCAAATACAATTACAAAATGCAGATTGGAATGAATTTTTTATTCAACACAGGGAAGGGCACCTAGAATATTAAAAACTTGAGAGAGATTTTAGGGCATATGGCAAAAAAGAAGATGTTTGTTCTGTGTATTTTGCTGAGGTCAGGGGAAATGGGTGTACATTTTATCTAGTGGTCACAGACAATTTAGAAACCATAAGAGAAGGGAAGGAGCAATATCAGAAAGAACATGATATATCTTTCTCCTGTCAGATGCTTTGGTGATAGCTCCAAAGCATTGGGAGTTTTATTCCTGAAATTCTTGAAAAATGAATAATAATACAAACTGTTGTCTTCAGGGTAATTTGAATACTATGAGAGAATTGGGTTGGGAAGCTTGCTTCTACAAGCACTGTGGTGACCCAACAGAGCTTCCTCAGGGTACAGTGAGAAAATAGCTGCATTAGTCAATGTTCTCTTCTTGAACAGGACTGTTGTCAGGTTTCTAAATCAGTGGATCCATCATCCAGCCTTGAGATTGCAGAAAGACTTATTTTCTTGTTTGAGATCTGGTTCCTGATTTCTTTACATTTTTCCCCCCTGCTTTTCTGAAGTCCCAGTGACAACCATGAAATAAGTGGTTTCAGTTCATCTGACATCAGTGGGAAACTACAGAACATCTCATTTTCTGTGCCAAAATCTCTCAATAGTAGTTAGGACAGGGAATAATCACATCATGTGATTGTGTAGTGGCCTGTGAAAGCTAGAGAGCCACCTTGTTTTCAGGAGAAAGGAGTGGGTACAGGATGAGAGCAGTATTTGCTACTGGAGTCAAAGCCAGTGCAGTAGAAATGTGTATCTCTGCTGACCTAGAAAAGGTTTTTGTCTGGGTTGGAAGGCCAGGTCAGGATTCATTGTGCTGTGTCTTTAAGAAGGTGATCTTGTTACTCAATCATCACTAGCCAACCAGAACCCTCCTCACGATCTGTCAATAATAAAAGGTACAGAGACCTTCTTAGGCCAGATTCAGGCTTTTCTCTAAAGGAAATCTGGCACCTTTTTTTTGTGTGTGTGCTGTTCTTCAATTATTGTTGCAATAAGTTCAATGGAGAGCTTGGGAGAGCTCAGGAATCACATGGTTAGTGAGAGGCTGCTGTCCCCAGGATTGAGGAGTACATGGTGTAGTAAATGAATCATGTGTTGGGTCCTCCCAACATCTGAGTGGGAACATGAAGACAGATTTTACTTCCTGTGGGTTTTCATGAGATATGTGAAACTCCCTGGAATCAATGATATGACTCTTGACTAAAACTTTGTGGGTTGAATCTCTTCAGAGTATTGGGAGCAGGGAGCCCTGTGTAAAAACATCTTTTTAGTCAACTTCAATGAGCTTTTTGTGTGGAAACACTACAGTTCTTTGAGACATTTAACAATTTATATTTTACTTTATGTGATGTGATGGAAAAATTAAAAATTAGGGTTAATGGCAAGAAGGAAAAACTACAAAGAACAAGAATCTCTTCTAGTGGATAACTTCCTGATTTCAGAGTAGAGACCCCACATGTTATTTTAATGAGATACAGGAAAAAAAAGAAAGAAAAGAAAACCTTGCAGGTGTGCTAATCAATCTTGATGCCCTTGCAATCTAACTTTGTACTCTATGAAATGCTGTAACCTTGAAAACCCTATGTCAAGCCTCCATTTCACTTTTGTTGCTACGTAACTTAGCCTTCCAATAGAGTGGACTCCCAGACTGTTTTGTTCTTCCCAATTAAAACCTTTTGCTTTCACATTTGGGAATAACTTCATTGGACTTGAGGAAACCCAGGAGGTACAAAGTTTGTGGGCTCATCCCAGATTTCCTCCAACCACACAGGACCTTTAACCCTGAATGATTGAAATAGAGAAAGTAAAGACAACAAAAACCGAAGGAATGCTGGAAATAGAAAAACTGCGCAAAAGATTGTGAACTACAGACAAAACATGACCAACAGAAAAAAAGAGATGGAAGAGAGAATCTCAGGCATGGAAGATAAACTAGAGGAAATAGATTCATCTACCAAAGAAAAGCATAAATCCAACAAATACTTAACACAAAACATCCAAGAAATCTGGGACACCATGAAAAGGCCAAACCTAGGAATAATAGGCAGCAAGGAAGGTGAGGAAGACCAGCTCAAAGGTGTCAAAAACATACTAAACAAAATCATCGAGGACAACTTTCCCAATCTGAAGAAGGGCATGCACCTGAAAGTACAAGAAGTATACTGAACACCAATTAGGCTGAACAAAAGTTAAAAAAAAAAAAACAAACAAAAAAAATACACTAGAAATATAATAAGGAAAACACCTAAAACACAGAACAAAGAATACTATGTGCAAAAAAGGAGGACAGGTAACATATAAAGGCAAACTGATCACAATTACAACTGACTTTTCCATGGAATCCCTCAAGGCCAAAAGGTCCTGGATAGATGTTCTACAAATACTAAGAGTCTACAGATGCTAGCCCAGGCTACTATACCCAGAAAAACAATCATTATAGATGGAGAAAACAAGATATTTAATGACAAAGACAGATTTTTTTTTCCAATACTTACCTACAAATCCAGCACTACAGAAAGATTTGGAAGGAAAACTCCCACCCACGGAAGTTAACTATGCACACAAAATGTAGGCAACAGATAATCTCTCTATACAAGAAACCAAGGGTAATGGAGGTCAAATATATTCACAATACCACTGCCAACATCAAATCTAAAACAAACAAGCATCAATAATCAATGGCATTTACTCACCCCCAATATTAATGGTCTTAACTCACCTATAAAAAGACACAGGCTAACAGAATGGATATGAAGACAGAATTCTGCTGCATACAAGAAACACATCTAAATTTCAAAGGTAGACATTACTTCAGGATAAAAGGTTGGGGAATATCTTGCAATCAAATGTACACAAGAAGCAAGCAGGCATAGCTATCCTAATATCTAACAATTTAGTCTTCAAACCAAAATTAATCAAAAGACATGAAGATGCTCATTCAGTATTCATTGCAGGAGAAATCCTTCAACACAAAGTCTCAATTCTGAAAATTTATGCCCGAAATACAAAGGAACCCAGAGTAAACCAACTGCCAACATCAGACTGAAAGGAGAGAAGCTTAAGGTGATTCCCTAAAATCACGAACAAGACAAGGCTGCCCTCTCTCTTAATATCTCTTCAATATTGGACATGAAGTTCTAGCTAAAGCTATAAGACAAGAAAAGGAGATAAAAGGGATCCATATTGGAAAGGAAGAAGTCAAACTATCACTATTTGAAGATTTTATGATAGCTTAATATAGCTTAATAAGCAACCCAATAAACTCTACCAAGGAACTCCAATAGCTGATAAACACCTTCAGCAAACTAGCAGGGTACAAGATAAACTCAAAATAATCAGTATCCCTACTTTTTTTCAGACAACAATGAGATTGAGAAAGAAATCAGAGAAACATAACACTTTACAATAGCCAGAAACAACATAAAGTATCTTGGAGGAACACTTCCCAAACAAATGGAAGACCTATATAATAAAAATTTGTGGCTCTAAAGAAAGAAATTAAAGAAGATACCAGAATATGGAAATATCTCCATGCTCTTGAATAGGTAGGATAAATATAGTAAAAATGGCAATCTTGCCAAAAGCAATCTACAGATTCAATGCAATCTCATTAAAAACCCACCACAATTCATCACTGACCTTGAAAGTATAATAATCAACTTTTTATGGAAAAACAAAAGACCCAGGATAGCCAAAACAGCCATGTACAATAAAAGAACTTCAAAGGCATAACCATCCCTGACTTTAACCTCTACTACAGAGTTATACTCCTGAAAACAGCCTGGAATTGCCACAAAAAACAAACAAAAAAAAAAAAAAAAAAAAAAAAAAAAAAAAAAAAAAAAAAAAAACAGGTGGAACATGGAATGGATTTCAAAAACCTGATACAAACCCACATAGGTATGAACACCTGATTTTCTACAAAACATATAAAACAATACAATGGGATGAGGAAATCATCTTCAACAAATGGTGCTGGCACATTTGGATGATGGTGTTTAGAAGACTGCAGACAGACCCAAGTCTGTAGTCATACACAAAACTAAGGTCCGAATGGATCAAAGACCTCAACGTCAATCCAAACACACTAAACCTCTTAAAAGAGAAAGTAGGAGGTACCCTTGAACAAACTGGTATAGGAGACCACTTCCTGAACATAACTCCAGGGCACAGACACTGAGAGCAACAGTTAATAAATGGGACCTCTTCAAACTTAGAAGGTTCTGTAAGGCAAAGGACACAGTGGAAAGACAAAATGGCAGCCCACAGACTGGGAAAAGATTTTTTGTAAGGAGTAAGGTTTTTCCGCCTGCCACGGGTCTGGTCCTGCCATAACGCCAGCCCCAATTAACACACAGAGACTCTATATTTGACATAATGTTATTGGCCTGGCACTAGTTTCTTATCTGCTAGCTCTGTCTTAAGTATTAACCCATTTCTGCTGATCTATGTATGTTCATGTGGTCTTCTTACTGAGGAGCATACCAGCATTCTGCTTTCTCCAGACTCTCCATGCTGACTTCTCCTTCCAACTTCCTCTTTCCTCCTTGTCTCTTATTCCCTCCTATCTTCCTTTCCTATTGCCCAACATTTACAGAATGGCATCTCCCATCAATTTTCACCAATACTGCATCAGACGATGGGCTGATCTCCAAAATATACAAACAACTCAAAAAACTAATCAACAAAACACCAAACAACCCCATTAAAAAAGGGGTACAGACCAGCAGAGGAACTAGGATACAAGGTATATTCTAAGAGATTCATATAACGACCCTCACAGAACCAGGAAGGGGCAAGTCCCCCCCCCAGAGCTCAGGGGAAGTGGGGGGGGGCAGTTAATGGAGAGAGTAGTAGGAGAAAATGAGGGGGAGGAAAGGAAAACATGTGCGACCAGGAAGATTGAGACTGGTTAGGAATAGAAGACAGGAAAGGGAGACACAAAGAGAGAGAGAGAGAACATAAAAGAGGGAGACAATATTGGTTTGAAGATAAAATTGAACACAAAGAAAGGTCTAGAGAACTACAAGACTGCTCCCAACTAACAATTTGAGCTTCCGTGGAAACGCTACCATAAATGCCCTTCCCGGAGAGTGAGATCAACAACTAACTTATCCATGGAGCCCTCAATTAATGCCTGTTAGAAACAGGAGCAAACACCCATACATAAACACTAAGTCGAAGTAGAACCCAGATGCATGTCGAGAGGACAAGACCAGGTGGCAGAAACACATAGAGACAGCTTACCTGAACAAGGAGCAGCTAACGGGCCACCAGACTGATAGCTGGGAATCCAGCATGGGACTGACTCAGGACCCCCTGAATATGGGTCTCAGCCAGAAGGACTGAGCAGTCTAAGGAACCTCAGACAGTGGAGCCAGGATGTATCCCTGGTACACAAAAGGATTTTGGGAACACATGCCCCATGGAGGGATAACTGCCTTAATCTAGAGACAGGAGAGAAGAACTAGTCCCTACTTCACATGACCTGTCAGATCTATATGACCCCAACTGGATGGCATTCCCCTACATATGGAATTGGGGTGGGGGGATGGGAGGGGAGAGTGGTTAGAGTGCATGTGAGAGGACAGAGGGAGTAAAACAGAGGGAAGGAGGGAGGGGGAAGGAAGGGAGGGAGGAAGAGGAAACTGGGATCGAAATGTAAAATACTAAATTAAATTAAAAAAATGCTTTGACTCCAAAATTAAGTTCAAGGACATGTTACCGGGAAAAGGATTTCTATTATTGTTTCCACAGAAAATGAAAAGATGTGCATTCCTTCCAGACTAATGTGGTTTGATCAAGCCAGACCACCTGATAGAGTACTAGGTGATCCTACATTCAAAACAGGTGGACAAAGCAGCCTTACAGACTACAGCCAGCATTTCTACATCTTCATAGAATCCCCATGACTGTGCCCCTTACCAGCAGGAAGTAGTTTGGAAAGAACGACACCCAAATCCCCAAATATTGTCTATAAATGTTTGTTATTATTTAAATGGACTTGGTTATATAAAATGAAAAAAAAATGAATAGAAGTGTTGATTGAAAAAAAAAACTTTATAAAATCAAAAAATAAAAATGGGGTACAGAACAGAAGAAATAATTCTCAATAGAGGAAACCAAAAAAGCTGAAAAACACTTAAGAAAATGTTCAACATCTTTAGCTATCAAGGAAATGCAAATCAAACAACTTTGAGATGCCATATTACTCCTGCCAGGATGGCTAAAATTAAAAACACCAATGACAACTTATACCAAAAAAGATGTGGAGAAAGGGAACATTCCTCCACTGCTGGTGGGAGTGCAAACTCGTACAGCCATTTTGGAGATAGACATATACCCAAATGATCGATATCCCGGCAACAAAGACATCTGCTCAACTATGTTGATAGCAGAATTATTTGTAATATCAAGAAACTGGAAACAACCTAGATGATCCTCAATTGAAGTATGAATAAGAAGATGTGGCACATCTACACAATGGAATACTACTCTGCAGAAAAAAATAATGGAATCTTGAAATTCGCAGGCAAGTGAATGGCTCTTGAAACAACCATCCTGAATGAGGTAACACCATCACAAAAAGATGAACATAGGATGTACTCGATCGTATATGGATTTTAGACCAAGAGCAAAGGATCACCAGCCTACAATTCACACCACCAGAGGAACTAGGATACAAGTTGTATTCTAAGAGATTCATATAAAGGCACTCACAGAAGGTTGATGGGATAAGTCCCCCATAGCACATGGGAGGTGGGGGGGTCAATGAATGTAGAGAGAACTAGGAGAAAGAGAAGGGAGGAGAGGAAAGAAATTGCAACTAGGAAGATTGAGTCAGGGTAGGAATACAAGGCAGAAGAGAGAGAGAGACTGAGAGTGAGTGAAAGAGAGAGAGGGAGACAGAAAGAAAGAGAGAGAGAGAGAGAGAGAGAGAATAAAAGAGGGAGCCAGTATAGGTTTGAAGAGAAAAGTGAATCTAAAGAACGGTCTAGAGTCCTACAAGAGTGTTGCCAACTAACAATTTGAGCAACTGTGAAAAGGCTACCATAAATGCCCTTCCTGAATAGTGAGATCAACAACTAACTTATTCACCATCATGGAGCCCTCCTATAGTGCTGTTGGAAACAGAAGCAAACACCCAAACCGAAACACTGAGTTTAACTAGAATCCAGATGCAGATGGACAGAACAAGACCAGGTTGTAGAAACACACAGAGACAGCTGACCTGAACAAGGAGCAAATAACAGGCACCCAGACTGATTACTTGGAATCCAGCATGGTACTGATTCAGTCTTCTCTAAATATGGGTCTCAGCCAGAAGGACTGAGCAATCCTAAGGACTGCAGACAGTGGAACCAGGATGTATTCCTCATGCACAAATGGTCATATCAGACACATCCCGCATGGAGGTTACTCCCTTAATCTAGAAACATGACAGAAGTCCTAGTCCCTACTTCAAATGACTTGACAGATCTACATGACTACACCTGGATGGCATTGCCATACATGTGGAATTGGGTTGGGAGCTGGGAGCGGAGGGTGGTCAGGGTGCATGTGAGGGGGCATAGCATGTAAGTGGGTGGGAGGGAGGGAGGGATGGAGGGAAGGAGAGGGACCTGGGATCGACATGTGAAATAAAAAATAAATAAGTAAATTAAAAAATAAATACTCCCAGGCAGAATCTTACAGGTTGATGGTAATATAGAACACCAGTGTAAACAGCACCAGGTTCTCCCTGGTACAGAAGTCCTAAGCCATGCTCATCCAGGATCCAATCTCTGTTGCTGATGGCCTAGGTGCATTGGGCCACCTTGTGGGCGGTCAGAGAGGAGAGGAGTTCTGAATCCCTAGGTGCTAATAACAGAAGCAGCCCCTCGCTCAGCCCTCCTCTCCTCAGGTGGCAGTGATTGTGACCATAGGGAAAGGGGTAGGGGTGAGAGTGGGGAGGTGCAGGATGAGGAGGTGTTGAGGAGAACAAATTTGGTAAAGATTTTTTTGTCAACTAAAAAAATGCAAATAACAAAATATATGGTAATTAGATGTGATGGCTATGTTACGATCAGTCTGTAACAAAGAAGACAAAATAAGATAACAGTGGTCTAGTAGACAGGTCAAGTGGCCTGCGGATTTATAGGTCAATGCAACTCATCAAAGGAGAACAGAGAACATCAGAAGGAACTTCAGGTGTTACGAGTATGATTCCATTACTCTGGGCAATAAAAGGTAGAACAGGAAAAAGGATTGGCAACATCCAGAAAAGTGGAGAAGAGATAAAAAGTAAATTATAATACTGAAAAATTACATAAAAAAAGATCTGGTGTACCCCACAAAATCCATAAAAGGAGACATCAGTTAAGAGAGCAGAGGGTGCAGAGAGGATCAGGGGAAAGCACCAATGTATGAAGGTAGAGTCAGGAATTAAACAAATAAGATTTCAATTCCGGCATGCATATCTGGGTAAGAGTCACTGATAAGAAAAAAAAAAGAGAAAAAGAGAAAAAGAGAGACATTTCTATGCTAGGGATGTCTGAGAAAATCACAGAGAGACTAAAGGTAATGTAAAAAGTTATGGAGGTTCAAAGAAAAGTCAACAAATATCTGAGAAATATGTAAACTGTTTGCTGTGGGCTCCTAAATCTACAAATATTAATTTAAGATTAGTAATATGAGTTAAAAATTTTGACCATACCAGGTTAATAGTTTATAAGTTCTGTTTATTTCTCTCAAGAAAAATATATGTACATGCTAAAAAGTTCTATCTGTGTTTTTTTTTTAGAAATCTGTTTATTGCAAGAATAGATCTAAAAAAAAATGGTTTAAACATTTTTGCTGTCTAATAACAGCCCTCAGCTCAAAATTTACCTCTGAGCACTGGTCATTAAATTCAGATTATCAGAAAATCAGTTGTCCTTCTAATGTAGGACTGTAATGTAACACTGGAAATTAACATAAACTTAACAGGCACCAAGGTGACAATGGGTTTAAAGACATAAAGGTTGCTAAAATTATTTGATATTATAAGAAGCCATTACAGGATGTTTAATTGTTTTATAAAACAGTTTTGAAATGTTTAAATTCAGAAGGTTACATTCTATTTGTGCTTTATTACATTGTTGATATTTGTACTTAAAGGGCTAAAATTTAAGATCATAGCCATATACTGTATATACTAATCAAAAGTTGAGAAGCTCATTTTTTTTTAATGATACAGAGGGCAATCCATCCTTGTTTTTGCTAAATTTGGTAATCATAAGTTAGTTAGATAAACTGAATCACATAGCTGTTTTATGTTTCCCTAAAAGGAGTTTCAAATTAAAATCAGTATTTTTAAAGCTAAAACTGACAATGCAAAGTTCTAGTTTTATAAAATCTGGTAACTATTATAAAATGTTAAGAAACACAAGTTACCAGCCATCCTTATAGATTAACTTTTGGTTATAGTCAAACTAAGTAGTAATGATTAATAACAGGAATAAACCTCACTCTGTCTCCTATACATATTCTAAAAGTTTAAGCTTAAATCGAGTAACTGAAAACCAAGTTGTCTATTAAGATCTACCTAGAAAGGCTTCTAATAATACAGAGATTTGTAGAATAAGACATTTAAATATTAACTAAAAAACTGTAATAATTTCAGACAAAGAATCACAGAACCTAACAATGACCAAAGAAAGGTCTCTAAAGAACATTGTGGGGCAGCATGGATTGTGATGACACTGACCAGGGAGCAAGATGCTGAAACACAATGCCTGCAGCCTGATAGGACCCAGCTCGGACTGTGTAGAGGCTGCAGGGTATTGGAAAATTGTCTGCACCTTTGCCTGGACAAAATAAGATCAGACTTTCCAATTCCAGTTTCCACAGGGGAAAAAAAAAACACACATCTCACATTATGTACTCGGTGAAAAATTTCTCCCCTCAATGCCATAGAAAATTGGATAAGGCTAAGAATATAAGGAATGGTCCCTATGATTTTTTTTAATAGATTCAAAAGTAACATATAGTTTATCCTTCTCAGATCTCTAATTCTATTGATGGCTTGGCTAACCAAAACTTTGTGAGCTTGGCAATAAAAGCAGCCTTGATATGGATCCTAAATAAGAATTTAAAAATATAAAGATATATAAGTCTTTTTTGAACATTTATTTATTAATTATGCATACAGTGTTCTGCCTGCATACATGTCTGCACACCCAAAGAGGATACCACATCACATTATATATATTTGTGAGCCACAATGTAGTTGCTGGGGATTAAACTCAGGACTTCTAGAAGAGCAGACAGTAATCTTAACCTCTGTCACATCTCTCTAGCCCAAGACTTCTTAAATATATAAAAAATTAATTTACAATATAAAAATTCAGAGCTTAACTTTTAATCAAGTTCTGATAAGCTAATAGAGCAGGGACTCCCAGCTGTTTAGTCAAAAACTCAAAGTTTTATGATTTATATTGGGTGTCATCGAAGTGTAAATATGAAGGATGCTTCATTAAGCCTAAGGCACCACTGACCAATCTATACATGGATCACTCTTGACAGAAGAAAATGCTTCTAACCCAAACCTAGTAAATTTTGCTAGGGCTCAAAGTCATAAGTTCATTCCTGTTGTTTTATAGATACCCAAAATCTACTTTTTCTACAATTTGGATTTCAGCACAGATTGGTGATGATAATATATCTAAAACTTTTATGTCCTTTTATATAACACAGTTCATATAGGCTTCAGAGGAACAAATGTCATAAAGCTTGGATCCACTTCTTATAGGTCAAAAGGACTACAGATTAATACAGCTATCCTGACAATGGAATTTTCTCCCTGGTCTTGCTGTCTTTGTTGATCACCAAAGGCAAGGAACAAAGAGTTCCAATTAAATATATACATTTTAAACTTTGTTCCCAGTTTAAACCTGTCTCAGACGAATTGTGCTTCTGGCAAATGAGTATCACTTGCTGACTACAGCCTGCTCCTCTCTAGTGGTCTTCCTACTTACTGTGAACTAGCCCAGCCAAGGTGAATCTTCAACAGTGTCTATAAACTGATGCCTCTGATAAATGATCCATTTCCTGAATCCCACTTCCTTTTGTTGATATTGTCTAGCATTTTAGCCTACTTGCAGCCAAGAAAACTCTGCAAAAGTAAGCAGGAAGTAGTACAGGCATGTTGCTGGCACAACAGTATTTTGATTTTCAAATAGCTGTCACCTGGAGTTCTATAGCCTATAAAGCCTCCTTGAGCAGCTTGTTACTATTATGCCTACTGGTTTCCTCAACTTCCAAGGAAGTGACTCCTGGCTGTAAAAGCAAATGGTTTTTACTGGTAAAAATCAAACCAGCTGGGACCTCACTTTGTCAGAAAAGTAAGGTAGTGGCTTGAAATTGGGAGGGGTTTATAACAGGGTAAACAGAAAGGGAAACTTGAGACCACTAATCTCAGTTCACAAGGTTTCCAAGATAACAGGCAGATGGTAGAGTACAAATTTATTTACAAGGTCATCATGGAACTAAGTTAATATTATCCATCATTTGTTTAGGCAAGATTGATAAGCACACCTGAAAGGTTGGTATTTTTTCTTAAATTTTACCTCTTCTCCTGGGAACAGGATGTGGGTTCTGTACTCTGAGGCAGGGATTTATGTATTGGCAGAAATTCTTGTTCTCATTATTTTTTCCTTCTTGCAATAAGCCCGAATTTTATAACTTTTAGTTATTAAATTTTCCATCACATTTCCTCTTTGCAACAAACATTAGAGGCCCAATTTTTGGGCTTCTAATAGGTAAAAGACTTCTGGTGTTTTTTGGTGTACAGGTTACTCACACTGCCTCCTATGTATAGGAGTTTACTTTTGTTTACTTTTGATATAGCATCTCAACCAGGGAAAAGGTGAAATGTATTCTTTTCCTGTACTATTTCCTGCTTACCTTTGCAGTGTTTTCTTGGGCATGAGATGGATAAAATGGTATATAAAACCAATAAAAAAAAAAAGTAGAAAAAGGAGGGGGGCTTCAGCAAATTACTCTTTTATCAGAAGAATTAGTTTATAGACCCTGTTGAAGATTCACATTGGCTGTGCTGGTTTACAGTAACTCTAGAGCAGTATTTAGGAGCAGAATGTAGTCAGTAACTGATGCTCATCTGCCAGAAGCACAAATCTAGTGAGACATGGTTAAATTTGGAACATAAGTTTGAGATATTGGAATTCAACAACAACACAAATAGCAGAAAACCTGTAAATTCATGGAAATTGAACAATGTGCAATTGCACCACTCCTGGGTCAAACAGGAAATAAAGAAAGAAATTAAAAAACTTTCTAATATTCAACGAGAATGAGGATACAACATACCCGAAGATAGGAAAGAGAGAGAGAGACAGAGACACAGAGAGAGAACATAAAAGAGGGAGACAATATTGGTTTGAAGATAAAATTGAACACAAAGAAAGGTCGAGAGAACTACAAGACTGCTCCAAACTAACAATCTCAGCTTCCATGGAAAGTCTATCATAAATGCCCTTCCCAGAGAGTGAGATCAACAACTAACTTCTCCATGGAGCCCTCAACTAATGCCTGTTGAAAATAGGAGCAAACACCCATACATAAACACTGAGTGGAACTAGAACCCAGAAGCAGATGGAGAGGACAAGACCACGAGGCAGAAGCACATAGAGACAGCTTACCCGAACAAGGAGGAGGTGACGGGCCCCCAGAATGATAGCTGGGAAGCCAGCATGGGACTGACTCAGGCCCCCTGAATATGGGTCTCAGCCAGAAGGACTGAGCAGTCTAAGGTACCTCAGACAGTGGAGCCAGGATGTATCCCTGGTGCACAAAAGGACTTTGCGAACACATTCCCCATGGAGGGATAACTGCCTTAATCTAGATACAGGAGAGAAGCCCTAGTCCCTACTTCACAGGACCTGTCAGATCTACATGACCCCAACTGGATGGCATTCCCCTACACATGGAATTGTGGTGGGGGGATGGGAGGGGAGGGTTGTTAGAGTGGATGTGAGAGGGCATAGAGGTTAAAAGGGAGGGAAGGAGGGAGGGTTGGGGGGAAGGGAGGGAGGGAGAGGGAACTGGGATCAACATGTAAAACAATAAATTAAATTAAAAAAATGCTTTGACCCCAAAATTTAAGTTGAAAGACAAGTTACTGGGGAATAGGATTTCTATTTTTATTTCCACAGAAAATGAAAAGATGTGGATTCCTTCCAGACTAATGAGTTTTGATCACGCCAGACTGCCTGAAACAGAGTACAAGCTAATCCTACATTCAAAACAGCTGGACCAAACAGCCCTACAGACTACAGCCAGGTTTTCTGAATCTTCTTCGAATCCCCCCAAGACAGCGCCCCTTACCAGCAGGAAGTAGCTTGGAAAGAACAATGCCCACATTCCCAAATATTGTGTATCAATGTTTGTTTTCATTTAATTGGATTTAGTTATATAAAACTAAATAAAATAAAAAATAAATATTAAAAAATGATATTTATGATTTTAAATCCTTATTTAGGAGCCATATTAATGCTGCCTAATACTGCCAAGTGGAAAATGTTATGGTTAGCCCAGCCATCAAAACTATCAGATGTGAGAAGGATATAGTTAATTAACTGTTCAATCTATTTAAATAAATGATAAGGCACATTCCTTATATTCCTAGCCATAACCAATTGTGTATGGGACAGAGGGCAGAAGTCCTTCACCAAATACATAATGTGAGAGGCTTTTTGTTTTATTGTTTGTCATTTCTCTTTGGAAGAGAGACATGGAAAAGACTGACCTTTTGTTTAGGCAAAGCTGGTGCAAATAATTTTTCAGCATCTACAAAGAATAAGCTGTGTCCTGCATGGCAGCAGACATTGTATTTGATCATCTTGCTCCCTGGTCAGTGTCATAACAATTGGCCCTGGCCCTAGCCCTGGCCCTGGCCCCCTTGCCCCCTTGCCCCCTGGCTCCCTTGCCCCCTGGCCCCCTGGCCCGCTGGCCCCCTGGCCCCCTACCCCCTGTGCCCCTGTGCCCCTGGCCCCTGGCCCCCTGGCCCCCTGGCACCCTGGCCCCCTGACAACCTGGCCCCCTAGACCTGGCCCCCTGGCCCTGGCCCTGGCTGTTCTGGACCAATGCAAATCTAAACAATGCCGAGAAACCATGGGATCAAGCTCCTCTAATGGGCAGAGAATGAGGAGGGATTATTTTATTTTCAAAAAAGAGAAAAAGTTTATGGTTGAGGCGATTAATTGTATTGTATCCATAGAAAAACGTTTTAAAAGACTCATCATTATACTTGAATGGCATTATGAGGCTTTTGTTTTCATGCTTATGACACTATAGACATGATGTAGATTGAGAGACAGGTAAATATGTAGAACGCAAAAGAAAGAGCGCTGCTTTGTTTTTGTGAGAAAGTCAGTGAGGCTGTAAGGTTAATTCATCTTTAGATATGCTCCTTTAATTAATATATAATGAAAAATGATTGAAAATGACATGGTGGTGCATACTTAAATCCCACATGGAGTAGTCAGACTGATCTCTTACTGGAATAATGATGTTTTTAAAAAATTAAATTGATAATTAATTAGTGGGCCTTTTATATTAACACTGATGAGATGGCACCAAACTCATAAAACTATCGGTGATGTAAAGATCTATTTACATAGCTAAATGATGAAGTAATGAGATGATATTACATCATCAACTCCCAAAATCTGACCACGAACGGGAGTTATGGTCCATAACATTACCTGTATTTGAAATACGTAAATTAAATGATAAATTATTACTTAAAATCCTAGAGTAACAGTTAAAGAAGTAAGTGGAGTATTAGATGACGTGATGGTCTGGTACAACGGTCTCCCCAAAGGAGGCTCAAAACTCCAGTGATCACTGAATACATAATGACCGATTTTCATAATTAAATGAATAAGCATTAAACAAGTGGATGGTGTTTTATGCGTAAAGCCTAAATGATTGCTCAATACTGAAGAGACATTGAGTTCTTAATCATAGATTTGAACAAAAAATGAATGAATAAAGAGATAGTTTCCCCTAATTCACCCATAGAGAGATAACAAAATGATATCAACATTAATTTAAATAAAGAAAGGAAGAAAGAATGAAATAAAGAAAGAAAGAATTCACAAGATACAATTTAACACCAACAAGGTGGATACAGACTCCACTCCACCTGGAGTAGAAAAAGACAGATTTGAATAGTGAAATAATCAGATAGTTAGATGGTCTGTCACACTTGAGTGTGACACAAGGTGGCGCCAAACTTCAGGGATCACAGATTATATAATGAAATAATTTAATAATTACATCTTTAAATATGTAAGCCTTTGACTTTTTTTGTATCATCAGTTCCTGCACAGACTTGCCAGGTATGAAACTGTATGCTGTCATCACGCATTTTTAACATACCATCAGTTAATCGTCAGATAATCATACTGTCTTGCCTGATGAATTCTTTTGGCCTGACCTCAGCACAAGCGGCCTGAATGTCTGTTGTGGTGCGGCAGGACGTGAGATAGTGGGCCCAATCCTGGCGGAGCAGTAGTAGCCACAATGTTTATAACAGCTGACAAGATGGCTGCAGCAGGGGCATCAATAGCATAGCTGAGAGAGAGATGTTCTCCCGTGTTCTGAGTCGTCATCCTTTTGTCAGGTCCCAGTGATGGTGCTGACCTCCTAGTGCCACTCCTTCTTCTCATGGTAGATCACAACCGATGTGAAGATGTGGAGGAAGAACTGGTAGTCGACAGCCAGACCACCGTGCCGGCCTTGGTGAAGTCCTTGTACATCTCAGAGGACACCGTGCAACCTTCAGGACTCAATAACCCAGCAGCCCTCGTACTCTGGAAGATGCATAGATCATTCAGAAAATGCTCTGCCCATGTCTACAACACTCCTAACCTTGTCCCTGACAGAGTTTTGCACCCTAACCTTAATCGGTGATGGCACTGTCTGTCGTTTACATAATTTAAAGAATTAAATAAGTCACTAGTAGCTAACTGTCACAATAAATAGGGAATGTAGCATTCTACTGGCAGGGAGGCATGGCCAGATGCCAGTCATGAAGGATGTCATCATCATCAATTGAGTCAATGAATCTTGCAATGTGAAGATATTGCACATTATCTCCACAAAAGGGAGCTTTACAGGTCTCTTCAAGGAATGGAGGATTGTTGTTTACATTACTATACAAATATTTACACTATCTTGGGGATTAACACAGATTGTCAATTTAAATTCATTTATTATGTAATTAGATGATCTGTGGCACCAGATTCCAGGTGTCATGGATGATATAATCATTGTGTGATATAATTAAATAATCAAATAATGAGTTCATGTAACATCATCCACTTCCCTAAGGTGGCTCCAAACCAGGCTCATGAACGATGCTGTCGTGTTAAATTTAAATATTTTAACTACATAATTGATATTAGGATGGTATATAATAATTGCCTCCCACATTGCATCACCACAATCCACTGATCATGGATTATCTAATGTCCTATTTTAATAATCAAATAACAACATAATCAGAGGATGAAATGGTCTGCCATACTCTACACAATTGCCTCTCTGTTGACACCAACATGACTCTGGGAAACTCCCAGGTTCATCAGTTATTTAATCGCAGAGCAGAGCAGTAACATGTTTAAATGCTGAACTGTCATTGTGTATGCAGGGTATTTAGAATATGTCACATATTTAATGTTGGGCGGCTGCCACAAAAGAGATGGACTGAAATCCAATAATCACAAAGTCTACTCTAACAAATGGATTATCACCTTCCTGAAGGAAGTCATTAATGTCAAACTCACCTTTTGATGAATAATTGTGAGACTTATTTGTCTTTTGTTCCATAGTGTGACTTCTTAGGAGAGAGAGTATTCATAAACAGAAGACTTTGAACTGTTTCTCCACAGACTACTTTCTCTGATGATTAGGTAATCTTGAATTTGGTAACCAGTAAAAGCTGTAGGCATACTTCTAGAGGTGTGGCTATGACTTGTTTAGGCGAACCAAATGCTGTCATGAAAAATTTTAGGAGATAGTAACCTTGAGAGACTGTAATATCCCATGATAACATTTTCTCGAAGCTGCTGTCTGGTCCTTGGCCCATGTTACCAGGATACAGAATGCAAGCAGGTTTGCCAGGCAACTTTTATGAACCTATATTCTGTTACATTCTAGTGCCCCTCCCACATGCTTAAAGGTGTATACCCACCGATGAGACAAACTTGCAGCCTCACTGAGTTTCTCACAAAAACAAAGCAGGGCTCTTTCTTTTGAGTTCTACATATTTACCAGTCTCTCAAGCTACAAATTGCCTTTAGAGACATAAGCATGAAAACAAAAGCATCATTGTGCCATTCAAGTACAATGATGAGTATTTTAAACCTGTTTTCTATGCTTCAGTTTTCTAATTTCTAGAACAGAAACAATACAATTAATCGCCTGTACCATAATCCCTTTCCCTTCATTGAAAATAAAATTAACTCCTCCGCATCCCCTTTCCTTTAGAGGAGCTTGATCCCATGGTTTCTCACAGTTGTTTAGATTTGCATTAGGCTGATGATTAAGGATTTTGAGCAGTGTCTTCTGTTTCTTTCAGTCATTTTGGATTCCTCAATTGACTGTTCTCTATTAAGTCCTGTACCCTGCTTTCTAATACGGTTATTTAGAGTTATTTAATGTTGGTGGTGTGTCATGATAACAGCCCGACAGTGTTCATTAGATAGATTCCCTAATCGGGAGATTATTCAGTTATTCCATTTTTAAAATCAGTGGTCATTGTGTGTTCATGGGTCAGTTCTGTTGCAACCTCTCAGAAACTGATGATGCGAAACATTGCAGTTTTTTTTTTAAATCGTGTAATCATTCGATTGTTAAAAATCTACTATTGCGTAATCAGTAATCACTGTATAAGGCAGTGTCTCCCATTCTCAGGCCACTGCTTCTGGTATCGATCTCCTGCTGTGTCAATGCCACAGCAGGCAAATGACGGATGACACCATCATTCCTTACGCAATCAAATAAGTTAATAATTGGATATTCCTCCATATTTAACTTTCAAAAGATGGAACCAAACTCCAGTGATTGTCAAGGAAGTAGTACTTAGATAATTAAATAATGCCAAGTGATTAACTCCCATGGAGGTTTGGCCCGACTCCTGTCAAGAAGAACAACATCTCCATCAAATTTAATAATTAATATATAATGAAAAATGATTGAAAAATGACATGGTGGTGCACACTTAAATCCCACATGGAGAAGTCAGACTGATCTCTTACTGGAATAATGATTTATTTATAAAATTAAATTGATAATTAATTAGCTGGCGTTTTATACTAACACTGACGAGATGGCACCAAAGTCCGAAAACTATCGCTGATATAATGACCTATTTACAGAGCTAAATGATGAAGTAATGAGATGATATTACATCATCTACTCACAAAATCTGACTCCAAAAGGGACTTAGGGTCCATAACATTACCTGTATTTCAAATACGTTAATTAAGTGATGAATTATTATTTAATTTCCTAATTTAACCGGTAAATAAGTAAGTGTACTATTAGATGATGCGATGTTCTGGCACGATGGACTCCCCTAAGGAGGCTAAAAACTTTAGTGGTCACTGAATACATAATGACAGATTTTCATAATTCAATGAATAAATATTAATCTAGTGGATGCTGTTATATTCACGAAACCTAAAGATTGATCAATACTGAAGAGTCATTGAGTTCTTAATCATAGATTTCAACAATAAAATGAATGAATGAAGAGATAATTTCTCATAATTCACCCCTAGACAGATAACAAAATTAGATCAACATTGATTTAAATAAATAAATAATGAAATCACAAGAGACATTGTAACACCAACAAGGGGTCTCCAGACTCCACTCTTCCTGGAGAAGAAAAAGACAGATTTAAATAATGAAAGCATAAGATTGTTAGATCGTCTGTCACATTTGAGTCACACAAGGTGGCACCACACTTCAGGGTTCACAGATTATATAATGAAACAATTTAATAATTGCATCTTTACATATCTAAGTCGTTGAACTTTTTTGTATCATCGATTCCTGGGCAGATTTGCCAGATATGAAAACGGATGCAGTCATCACAGATTTTTTAATATTCTATCAGATAATCGTCAGATAATCATACTTTCTTGCCTGGTGAATTCTTTTGGCCTGACATCCTCACCGGTGCCTGAATCTCTGTTGTGTTGCGGCAGGACACGAGGTAATTGGCCCATTCCTGGCATACCAGTAATAGCCAAAATGTTGATATCAGCAGAAAAGTTGGCTGCAGAAGGGGCATCAACTGCATAGATGAGAGAGAGATGTTCTTCCGTGTTCTGAGTCGTCATCCTTTTGCCCGGTCTCGGTGATGGTGCCGACCTCCTAGTGCCGCTACATCTTCTAGACGTAGACCACAACCGATGTGAAGATGTGGAGGAAGAGCAAGTAGTCAACACCCAGACCACCATGCAGACTTTGGGAAAGTTCTTGTTCTTCTCGGAGGGCACCATGCAATCTTCTGGACTCTATTCTCCAGCATTCCTAGTGGTCTGGAAGACGCATAGACATTCAGAAAATGCTCTGCCCATGTCTACAAGTTTCCTAATTTGTCGCTGACAGATATCTGCAACCTACTAATAATCGTTGTTGGCATTGTCTGTCGTTTAAGTAATTTAAAGAATTAAATAAGTCAGTGATAGCTAACTGTCCCAATAAAGAGGTGATGTAGAATTTAATTGGCTGGGAATATGGCCAGACTCCACTCATGAATAATGTCATCATCATCCATTGAAAACATGAATCATAAACTGTGATGATATTGCACATTAACGCCACAAGAGGGAGCTTGACGGGTCTCTTCATGGAGTGGACAATTTTTGGTTTACATAATTACACGCAGATTAACATTATCTTGGGGATTAACACAGATTGTCAATTTAAATACATTAATTATGTAATTAGATGATCAGTGGCACCAGATTCCAGTTGTCATGGACGATATAATCATTGTTTTGTATAATTAAATAATCAAATAATGAGTTCATGTAACATCATCCACTTCCCTAAGGTGGCTCCAAACCAGGCTCATGAACGATGGTGTCGTGATTAATGTAAATATTTTAACTATATAATTGATATTAAGATGGTCTATGATACTTGCCTCCCACATCGCGTCACCACATTCCACTGATAATGGATTGTCTAATGTCCTATTTTAATAATCAAATAAAAACATAATCAGAGGATGAAATGGTCTGCCATACTCTACACAATTTTCTCTCAGTGGCCTCCCACATGATTGTGGGAAACTCCCTGGTTCATCAGTTATTTAATCGCAGAGCAGAGTAGTAACATGTTGAAATGCTGAACTGTCATTGTGGATGCAGGGTTTTTAGATGATATCACATAATTAATGTTGGGCAGCTGCCTCAAAAGAGATGGACTGAAATCCAATAATCACAAAGTCTACTCTAACAAATGGATTATCACAATCCTGAATGGAAGTCTTCAATGGCAAACTCACCTTTTGATGAATAATTGTGAGTCTTATTTGTCTTTTGTTCCATAGTGTGACTTCTTAGGAGAGAGAGTATTCATAAACAGAAGACTTTGAACTGTTTCTCCACAGACTACGTTCTCTGATGATTAGGCAATCTTGATTTTGGTAAAGAGTAAAAGCTGTAGGCACACTTCCAGAGGTGTGGCTATGCCTTGTTTAGGCGAATCAAATGTTGTCATTAAAAGTTTTAGGATATAGTTACCTTGGGAGACTGTAATGTCCCATGATAACACTTTCTCGAAGCTGCTCTCTGGTCCTTGGTCCATGAATACAGGATACAGAATGCAAGCAGGGCTGCCAGGCAACATTTATGAACCAACATTCTGTCATATTCTAGTGCCCCTCCCACATGCTTAAATGAGTATACCCACCGATGAACTAACCCTACAGCCTCACGGACTTTCTCACAAAAACAAAGCAGGGCTCTTTCTTTTGCGTTCTACATATTTACCAGTCTCTCAAGCTACAACTTGCCTTTAGAGACATAAGCATAAAAACGAAAGCATCATTGTGCCATTCAAGTACAATGATGAGTATTTTAAACCTGTTTTCTATGCTTCAGTTTTCTAATTTCTAGAACGGAAACAATACTATTAATCGCCTCTACCATAATCCTTTTCCCTTCATTGAAAATGAAAGTAACTCCTCTGCATCCTCTTACCTTTAGAGGAGCTTTATCCCATGGTTTCTCAGAGTTGTTTAGATTTGCATTAGGCTGATGATTAAGGATTTTGAGCAGTGTCTTCTGTTTCTTTCAGTCATTTTGGATTCCTCAATTGACTGTTCTCTATTAAGTCCTGTACTCTGCTTCGTAATATGGTTATTTAGAGTTATTTATTGTTGGTGGTATCATGTTAACAACCCGACAGATTTCATTAGTTGAGATTCCCTGATCAGGAGATTATTTAGTTATTCCATTTTTAAAATCGGTGGTCACTGTGTCATTCATGAGTCAGTTCTGTTGCAACCTCTCAGAAACTGATGATGCGAAACAGTACAGTTTTTTTTAAATCGTGTAATCATTCGATTGTTAAAAATCTACTATTGCGTAATCATTAATCACTATATAAGGCATTGTCTCCCATTCTCTGGCCCCTGCTTCTGGTACCGATCTCCTACTGTGTCAATGCCACAGCAGCCAAATGACGGATGACACCATCATTACTTACACAATCAAATAAGTTAATAATTGGATAGTCCTCCACATTTAACTTTCAAAAGATAGAACCAAACTCCAGTGATTGTCAAGGAAGTAATACTTAGATAATTCAATAATGCCACGTGATTAACTCCCATGGAGGTTTGGCCCGACTCCAGTCGAGAAGAACAACATCTTCATCGATTTTAATTATTAACATATAATGAAAAATGATTGAAAAATGATATGGTGGTACATACTTAAATCCTACATGGAGTAGTCAGACTGATCTCTTACTGGAATTATGATGTTTTTAAAATATTAAATTGAAAATAAATTAGTGGGCCTTTTATATTGACACTGACGAGATGGCACCAAAGTCCTAAACCTATCGCTGATGTAAAGATCCATTTACTTAGCTAAATGATGAAGTAATGAGTTGATATTACATCATCAACTCCCAAAATCTGACTCCATATGGGACTTATGGTCCATAACATTACCTGTATTTGAAATACGTAAATTAAATGATGAATTATTCCTTAATTTCCTAGTTTAACAGTTAAAGAAGTAAGTGTAGTATTAGACGACATTATGGTCTGGTAAACAGTCACCCCATAGGAGGCTCAAAACTCCAGTGATGACTGAATACATAATGACATATTTTCATAATTAAATGAATAAACATTAAACAAGTGGATTGTGTTTTATGCGTGAAGCCTAAATGATTGCTCAATACTGAAAAGACATTGAGTTCTTAATCATAGATTTGAACAAAAAATGAATGAATAAAGAGATAGTTTCTCATAATTCGCCCCTAGGGAGATAACAAAATAATATCAACATTGATTTAAATAAAGAAAGTAAGAAAGAATGAATGAAATAAAGAAAAAAGAAAGAAAGAAAGAAAGAATTCAGAAGATACAATTTAACACCATCAAGGTGGATACAGACTCCACTCTCCCTGGAGTAGAAAAAGATAGATTTGAATAATGAAATAATAAGATATGTAGATGGTCTGTCACACTTGAGTCACACAAGGAGGCGCCACACTTCAGGGATCACAGATTATATAATGAAAGAATTTAATAATTACATCTTTAAATTTGTAAGCCGTTGACATTTTTTTGTATCATCAATTCCTGGGCCGACTTGCCAGGTATGAAACTGTATGCTGTCATCACGCATTTTTAAAATTCCATCAGCTAATCGTCAGATAATCATACTGTCTTGCCTGATGAATTCTGTTGGGCTGACATCATCACAAGCACCCAAATCTCTGTTGTGGTGCGGCAGGACATGAGATAATGGGCCGAATCCGGGCATAGCCATAGTAGCCACAATGTTTTTAACAGCTGAAAAGATGGCTGTAGCATAGCTGAGAGAGAGATGTACTTCCGTTTTCTGAGTTGTCATCCTTTTGCCAGGGCTCGGTGATGGTGCCGACCTCCTAGGTGCCACTCCTTCTTCTAATGGTAGATCACAACCGATGTGAAGATGTGGAGGGAGAACAGGTAGTCAACACCCAGACCACCGTGCCGGCCTTGGTGAAGTCCATGTACTTCTCATTTGGCACCGTGCAACCTTCTGGACTCAATCACCCAGCAACCCTCGCACTCTGCGAGATGCATAGATCACTCAGAAAATGCTCTGCTCATGTCTACATCTTTCTGCTAACCTTGTCCCTGACAGATATTTGCACCCTAACCATAAACGTGGATGTAATTGTCGGTCGTTTACATAATATACAGAATTTAATAAGTCGGTAATACCTAACGGTCACAATAAATAGGTGATGTAGCATTTTACTGGCAGGGAAGCATGGTCAGAATCCAGGCATGAAGGATGTCATCATCATCAATTGAAAAAATGAATCTTAAGATGTGATGATATTGCACATTAACTCCACAAGAGGGAGCTTTACAGGTCTCTTCATGGAATGGTGGATTGTTGTTTACATTACTATACAACTATTTACATTATCTTGGGGATTAACATAGATTGTCAATTTAAATACATTAATTATGTAATTAGATGATCTGTGGCACCAGATTCCATGTGTCATGGACCACATAATCATTGTTTTATATAATTAAATAATCAAATAATGAGTTCATGAAACATCATCCACTTCCCTAAGGTGGCTCCAAGCAAGGCTCATGAATGATGCTGTCGTGATTAATTTAAATATTTTAACTCAATCATTGATATTAAGGTGGTCTATAATAATTGCCTCCCACAGCACGTCACTACAATCCACTGATCCTGCATTATCTAATGTCCTATTTTAATAATCAAATAACAATATAATCAGAGGATGAAATGGTCTGCCATACTCCACACAATTGAATCTCAGTTGACTCAGCATTTTTAAAAGATATCACATATTTAGTGTTGGACTGCTTCTTCTAAAGAGATGGACTGAAATCCATCAATCCCTAAGTCTACTCTAACAATTGGATTATCACCTTCCTGAAGGAAGTTAACAATGGCAAACTCACCTTTTGATGAATTATTGTGATTCTTAATGCATTAGGCTGATGATTAAGGATTTTGTGCAGTGTCTTTTGTTTATTTCAGTCATTTTGGATTCCTCAATTGACTGTTCTCTATTAAGTCCTGTACCCCGCTTCTAATATTTTAGAGTTATTTATTGTTGGTGGTGTGTCATGTTATCAGCCCGACAGAGTTCATTAGATGAGATTCCCTGATCAGGATATTATACATTTAATCCATTTTTAAAATCGGTGGTCACTGTGTCCTTCATGGGTCAGTTCTGTTGCAACCTCTCAGAAACTGATGATGAGAAACAGTACAGTTTTTTAAAATCGTGTAATCATTCGATTGTTAAAAATGTACTACTACGTAATCAGTAATCACTCTACGAGGCAGTGTCCCCCATTCTCTGGGCACTGCTTCTTGTACCGATCTCTTGCTCTGTCAATCCCACATGACCATCATTACTTACACAATCAAGTAAGTTAATAATTGGATAGTCCTCCATACTTAACTTTCATAAGATGGAACCAAACTCCAGTGATTGTCAAGGAAGGAGTACTTAGATGATTAAATACTGCCACGTGATTAACTCCCATGGAGGAATGGCCCTACTCCAGTCAAGAAGAACAACATCTTCATCGATTCAAATAAGGAATATATAATGAAAAATGATTGAGTAATGTCATGGTGGTGCATACTTAAATCCCACATGGAGTAGTCAGACTGGTCTCTTCCTGGAATAATGATTTTTTTATAAAATTAAATTGATAATTAATTAGCTGGCGTTTTATACTAACACTGACGAGATGGCACCAAAGTCCGAAAACTATCGCTGATGTAATGACCTATTTACAGAGCTAAATGATGAAGTAATGAGATGATATTACTTCGTCTACTCACAAAATCTGACTCCAAAAGGGACTTAGGGTCCATAATATTACCTGTATTTCAAATATGTTAATTAAGTGATGAATTATTATTTAATTTCCTAGTTTAACCGGTAAATAAGTAAGTGTACTATTAGATGATGCGATGTTCTGGCACGATGGACTCCCCTAAGGAGGCTAAAAACTTTAGTGGTCACTGAATACATAATGACAGATTTTCATAATTCAATGAATAAATTTTAATCTAGTGGATGGTGTTATATGCACGAAATCTAAAGATTGATCAATACTGAAGAGTCATTGAGTTCTTAATCATAGATTTGAACAATAAAATGAATGAATGAAGAGATAATTTCTCATAATTCACCCCTAGACAGATAACAAAATTAGATCAACATTGATTTAAATAAATAAATAATGAAATCACAAGAGACATTTTAACACCAACAAGGGGGCTCCAGACTCCACTCTTCCTGGAGTAGAAAAAGACAGATTTAAATAATGAAAGCATCAGATTGTTAGATCGTCTGTCACACTTGAGTCACACAAGGTGGCACCACACTTCAGGGTTCACAGATTATATAATGAAACAATTTAATGATTACATCTTTACATATTTAAGTCGTTGAACTTTTTTGTATCATCAATACCTGGGCAGACTTGCCAGATATGAAAGTGGATGCCGTCATCACGGATATATAATATTCCATCAGTTATTCGTCAGACAATCATACTTTCTTGCCTGGTGAATTCTGTTGCCTGACAACCTCACCGGTGCCTGAATCTCTGTTGTGTTGTGGCAGGACCTGAGGTAATTGGCCCATTCCTGGCATACCAGTAGTTGCCAAAATGTTGATATCAGCTGAAAAGGTGGCTGCAGCAGGGGCATCAACAGCATAGCTGAGAGAGAGATGTTCTTCCGTGTTCTGAGTCGTCATCCTTTTGCCAGGTCTCGGTGATGGTGCCGACCTCCTAGTGCCACTACATCTTCTAGACATAGACCAAAACCGATGTGAAGATGTGGAGGAAGAGTAAGTAGTCAACACCGAGACCACCATGCAGACCTTGGTAAAGTTCTTTTACTTCTCGGAGGGCACCATGCAATCTTCTGGACTCTATTCTCCAGCATTCCTAGTGGTCTGGAAGACGCATAGACATTCATAACATGTTCTGCCCATGTCTACAAGTTTCCTAATTTGTCGCTGACAGATATTTGCAACCTAAAAATAATCGGTGTTGGCATTGTCTGCCATTTAAGTAATTTAAAGATCTAAATAAGTCAATGATAGCTAACTGTCCCAATAAAGAGGTAATGTAGCATTTAACTGGCAGGGAAGTATGGCCAGACTCCAGTCATGAAGAATGTCATCATCATCCATTGAAACCATGAATCATAAACTGTGATGATATTGCAAAATCAATGGCACAAGAGGGAGCTTTACGGGTCGCTTCATGGAATGGACAAATTTTGGTTTTCATAATTACATACATATTTACATTATCTTGGGGATTAACACAGGTTGTCAATTGAAATACATTAATTATGTATTTAGATGATCTATGGCACCAGATTCTAGGTGTCATTGACGATATAATCATTGTTTTATATAATTAAATAATCAAATAATTAGTTCTTGTAACATCATCTACTTCCCTAAAGTGGCTCCAAACCAGGCTCATGAACGATGCTGTCATGATTAATTTAAATATTTTAACTACATAATTGACATTAAGATGGTCTATAATCATTGCCTCCCACATCATATCACCACAATCCACTGATCATGGATTATCTAATGTCCTATTTTAATAATCAAATAACAACATAATCAGAGGATGAAATGGTATGCCATACTCCACACAATTGCCTCTCAGTTGACTCCCACATGATTGTGGGAAACTCCCAGGTTCATCCCTTATTTAATCACAGAGTTTGGTAATAACATGTTTAAATGCTGAACGCTCATTGTGTATGCAGGGTTTTTAGAAGATATCACATATTTAATGTTGGACGGCTGCCTCAAAAGAGATGGACTTAAATAAAACAATCCCTAAGTCTACTCTAACAAATGGATTATCACCTTCCTGAAGGAAGTCATCAATAGCAAACTCACCTTTTGATGAATAATTGTGAGTCTTATTTGTCTTTTGTTCCATAGTGTGACTTCTTAGGAGAGAGAGTACTCATAAAAGGAAGACGTTGAACTGTTTCTCCACAGACGACGTTCTCTGATGATTAGGTAATCTTGAATTTGGTAACCAGTAGAAGCTGTAGGCACACCTCCAGAGGTGTGGCTATGACTTGTTTAGGCAAATCAAATATTGTCATTAAAAGTTTTAGGATATACTTACCTTGGGAGACTGTAATGTCCCATGATAACACTTTCTCGAAGCTGCTCTCTGGTCCTTGGCCCATGATACCAGGATACAGAATGCAACGGGGTTGCCAGGCAACATTTATGAACCAACATTCTGCCACATTCTAGTGCCCCTCCCACATGCTTAAAGGAGTATACCCACCGATGAGCTAACCTACAACCTCTCTGAGTTTCTCACAAAAACAAAGCAGGGTTCTTTCTTTTGAGTTCTACATATTTACCAGTCTGTCAAGCTACAACTTGCCTATAGTGACATAAGCATGAAAACGAAAGCATCATTGTGCCATTCAAGTACAATGATGAGTATTTTAAACCTGTTTTCTATGCTAAAGTTTTCTAATTTCTAGAATGGAAACAATACAATTAATCGCCTGTACAATAATCCCTTTCCCTTCATTGAAAATAAAATTAACTCCTCTCATCCTCTTTCCTTTAGAGGAGCTTGATCCCATGGTTTCCCAGAGTTGTTTAGATTTGCATTAGGCTGATGATTAAGGATTTTGAGCAGTGTCTTCTGATTCTATCAGTCATTTTGGATTCCTCAATTGACTGTTCTCTATTAAGTCCTGTTCCCTGCTTTCTAATATGGTTATTTAGAGTGATTTATTGTTGGTGGTGTGTCATGATAACAGCCAGACAGAGTTCAATAGATGAGATTTCCTGATCAGGAGATTATTCAGTTATTCCATTTTTAAAATCGGTGTCCACTGTGTTCTTCATGGGTCAGTTCTTTTGCAACCTCACAGAAACCGATGATGCGAAACACTACATTTTTTAAAAAATCGTGTAATCATTCGATTGTTAAAAATCTACTATTACATAATCAGTAATCACTGTATAAGGCAGTGTCCCCCATCCCCTGGGAACTGCTTCTGGTACAGATCTCCTGCCAAATAACCGATGACAGCATCATTACTTATGCAAACAAATGAGTTAATAATTGGATAGTCCTCCATAATTAACTTTCATAAGATGGAACCCAACTTTAGTGATTGCCAAGAAAGTAGTACTTAGATAATTACGTAATGCCACGTGATTAACTCCCATGGAGGAATGGCCTGAATCTAGTCAAGAAGAACAACATTTTCATCGATTTAAATAATGAATATATAATGAAAAATGATTGAATGATGTCATGGTGGTGCATACTTAAATCTCACATGAAGTTGTCAGACTGATCTCTTCCTGGAATAATGAGGAATTTAAAAATTTAAATTGATACTTAATTAGTGGTCCTTTTATATTATCACTGAGGAGATGACCAAAGTCCTAAACCTATCGCTGTGTAAAGTTCTATTTACATAGATAAATGTTGAAGTAATGAGATGATATTACAGCATCTACTACCAAAATCTGATTCCAAAAGGGACTTATGGTGCATAACATTACCTCTATTTTAAATATGTAATTTAAATGATGAATTATTAATTAATTTCCTAGTTTAAAAGTTAAAGAACTAAGTGTAGAATTAGATGACATGACTGGCACAACAGTCTCCCCTATGGAGGCTCAAAACTCCAGTGATCACTGAATACATAATGACAGATTTTCATAATTAAATGAATGAACATTAAACAAGTGGATGGTGTTTTATACGTGAAGCCTAAATGACTGCTCAATACTGAAGAGACATTAAGTTCTTATTCATAGATTTGAACATAAAAACTGAATGAATAAAGAGATAGTTTCTCATAATTCACCCCAGAGAGGTAACAAAATGATGTCAACAATGATTTAAATAAAGAAAGGAAGAACGAAAGAATTCACAAGATACAATTTAACACCAACAAGGTGGATACAGACTCCACTCTTCCTGGAGTAGAAAAAGACAGATTTGAATAATGAAATAATCAGATAGTTAGATCGTCTGTCACACTTTAGTCACACAAGGTGGCTCCAAACTTCAGGGATCATAGATTATATAATGAAATAATTTAATAATAACATCTTTAAATATGTAAGCCGATGACATTTTTTTGTATCATCAATTCCAGGGCTGACTTGCCAGGTATGAAACTTTATGCTGTCATCACACATTTTTAACATGCCATCAGTTAATAATCAGATAATCATACTGTCTTGCCTGATGAATTCTGTTGGCCTGACATCATCACAAGCACCTGAATGTCTGTTTTGGTGCGGCAGAAGGTGAGAGAGTGGGCCCAATCCTGGCATAGCAGTAGTAGCCACAATGTTGATAACAGCTGACAAGATGGCTGCAGCAGGGGCATCAATAGCATAGCTGAGAGAGAGAGAAGTTCTTCTGTGTTCTGAGTCGTCATCATTTTGCCAGGTCTCGGTGATGGTGCCGACCCCCTAGTGCCACTCCTTCTTCTCATGGTATATCACAACCGATGTGAAGATGTGGAGGAAGAACAGGTAGTCAATACCCAGACCACCGTGCCGGCCTTGGTGAAGTCTTTGTACTTCTCGGTTGGCACCATGCAACCTTCTGGACTCAATCACCCAGCATCCCTTGTACACTGGGAGATGCATAGATCATTCAGAAAATGCTCTGCCCATGTCTACATCTTTCCTAACCTTGTCGCTGACAGATATTTGCACCCTAACCGTAAACGGTGATATAATTGTCGGTGGTTTACTTAATTTAAAAAATTTAATCAGTCAGTAATACCTAACTGTCACAATAAATAGGTGATGTAGCATTTTACTGGCAGGGAAGCTGTTATCAACATTGTGGCTACTACTGCTACACCAGGATTGGGCCCATTATCTCACGTCCTGTTTGCAACCAAGACAGAGATTCAGGTGCTTGTGATGATGTCAGGCCAACAGAATTCATCAGGCAAGACAGTATGATTATCTGATGATTAACTGATGGCATTTTAAAAATGCATGATGACAGCATACATTTTCATACCTGGCAAGTCTGCCCAGGTATTGATGATACAAAAAAGTTCAACTGCTTACATATTTAAAGATGTAATTATTAAATTCTTTCACTATGTAATCTGTGATCCCTGAAGTTTGGCGCCACCTTGTGTGATTCAAGTGAAATGGACGATCTAACTATCTGATTATTTCATTATTCAAATCTGTCTTTTTCTACTCCAGGAAGAGTGGAGTCTGCATCCACCATGCTGGTGTGAAACTGTCTCTTGTGATTTCATAATTTATTTATTTATTTCTTGACATCAATGTTTATATCATTTTGTTATCTCTCTAGGGATGAATTATGAGAAATTATCTCTTTATTCATTCATTTTATTCCTCAAATCTGTGAGAAAGAATGCAATGATGCCATTGCTTCAGACTTGGAGGGAGAAGGCCCTGCCCTATGCCATCACACACAGAGTGACCGCCCAGCCCAGCCCTTCAGTGCATGCAGGGAGTAATAGTCCCTGGCAGTGGCCTTGGGAACAGAGGCTTCATACAGAGAAGCCGCCATCTAGGTAGGACACTGAAAGGCGCTGGCGCACCAGTGAGGACACAATCAGTGACCACTGTAGGCGTAGCAAAGGATGCTGGGAATCATAGTCCCCTTCCACCCTGAGATGGGCGGGGCTCCAAGACTGCAGGGGAAATTCCACAGTGTGGGAAGGGGAGGGGATGTTGTCGGCCAGTGATGTCACAGGGAGCAAGGTCCAGCGTGCAGCCTCCTAGGAAACATATTCCTGGAGAGCAGCAGTGAAGACAGAGGCGCCATTTCTGTCATTCTTTTTGTGAGGAGGCGTGGCTACCTTTCCTCACGTGACCCCATCCATCCCCCGGAAACTCCGCCCACACGCCCAATAGGCTCCGCCCCGCCCCGGATGGCCCCGCCCTTGCACCTGTCTTTCAGGGCCTGTGGCTTCCTGGGCATTTACCACCTGGGCATGGCTGCTGGGCTGTAGGCACATGGGGCGGGGATGCTGGGTGATGTCAACGGCTATGCAGGGGCGTCGGGCGGGGCCCTGGTAGGAGCAGTGCTGCTTACTTCCCCTGAGCAGCTGTAGGTGAGTGTGGGCAGGGCACATGTGACATGTTACATGTGACATGTTACATGTCAGGGGTCACGTGTGTACTTCCTACCCTTCCCACAGGCCTGCACAGGCTTTCGCACACAGCCTGGCTGAGGATGCCAGGCAGCAACCACTGGGCGCGGCCACACCCAGCTTCCACCTCCTGGAGCGGCTGAGGTGCATGGGGGTGTAAGGGGGATGGGGTCGGGCACACGTCACATGGTACATGTTACATGTCATGGGTCACGCATGTGGATCCCATGTCAGGGGTCACAGGTCACATGTGCCCCCCTTCCCCCACACCATCAGGGACAGCCTGGACCGGATCCTCCCAGCCCATGCTCATGTCCTGGTGCAGGGCCGGCGCTGTGTCCTTGACTGCAGTGAACACATTCCAGAACTGCCTGGTGTTCCAGTCCGGTGGAAGCCTGGAGTCGCTGTACCATGATGGCTTCTGTGACACCATGAGCTTCCTGTGCTGCCAGGGCCACTTCTGGTGAATGAATTAACACAGATATGTGTGAAAGACAGAATAAGAAGCCATATGAGTTTCTCACAAAAATTCAAGTGTTCCTATAGGAGATTAATTTGTAAATTTAGTTTAAAAATGCCAATTTGTACTAGATAATAAAGTGTGCTTTGGGTAGCTAAGGCTTAAGCCAAATCACCTGATAATTGATCCACTGTTCTTGCAGTATTTACCGATTGGGAGAGGGCTATGGTAGAAACTGTAGCTTCAGAGGTGAAGGCAGCACTGGCAGCCATGATACCAAAATCTCCTTTCCTCTCTGCTACACACCTGGGTACATCCCCAAGACAGCTGTTACAGTCGGCAGACCTGCTGAGAACAATTGAAACTTTTTCCAAAATTACTAGCATTGTTTACAACAATAAGAATGGAACCAGAATACAGTGCCTGAGATGAAGGTGAAAATTTTGTCCACACAAACAGAGTTATTGCAGAAAATTAACAATACATGGATCTTACACATAAAATTAAAATGCAAACGGCTGAACTTATAAAAGGTACTTAACTAAAAGGGCTCTGGAAGTTTGTTGCCTTGCTTTCAGTGGGTGCACCTGAAGTATGTAGAAGTTGACTTAAAATAGGTTTCCATAGACACCTCCCTGCTCACAGTACTCAAAGCAGATACAGCCCACAGAATAGTTATTTAGTAGACTGCCTCTAGCTTCTGGGAATTTCAAGAACTACATGAGAATTCAGGGGACAGGTTGTCTCCTTGCAGCTTCCCACCCAATCCAGGGAATATCCACCACCATCACCTATCTCCCACCACCGATCTGAGGACGGCAGCCCCTCACTCACCATGCTGTGGTTTTAAAGTTTGCCCTTCCTCAAAGCACATCACTCAAAACCACTGGCTGTAGTTTCTCTTCAAATCCAGACCAGAATGGCCCTGCACTTCTTTTGACAGGCACATCACAAAGGGGCCTGATTAGCTATTAAGGCCTGAGTGATAAAAAGCACCTCCCAGGTGGTTGCACAGTGCTTAAGGACTAATTGCAATGGTTGCTGATTGCCTTCTAGTACTAAGACTCTTCTACATCAGCAGTGATGTGCATTTCTATAGCAATTGTCCTATAGCTGAACTGTGCTATCATTCTGTAGTACACATGCATTTACCTTTCTTCCTCCTAGACATGGTGTTGCTAGCTAAATATAATTACTTAAATGGATTGAGTGATTCTTGGTGAAAAAGTTGGAAGAGAGCTCCAAATATTTGTTAACTACCACAAAGAGATTTAGGAATGCAAAATGTGTTATTTGTTATTTGGTTAAACACTGAGTTTTGTTGAACTAAATTTGCTTTTTTACCTGTTTGTCACAGGAACTATAGATAATCAGTAAAGAAAAGAAGGGACCACATCTCAAAAAAAGATAAATGAAATTTCTCGTGTCAGAATGCCGGGTGATGGCTCCATGAATGTAGAATTTTATCCCTGAAATTCAGAGCAAACACTTGGCAAAGGCATCATAATGAAAAAACAGTCTTCATGGAAAATTGAATATTTACAGAGGAATACATCTTCTGTAAGCATATAAAAAAATAAAACAAAACAAAAACCAACTGCAGTAATGAAGGTTCTCTGTATGAAAAGGAATGTAGGATGAATCTCTCCATATATGTAGAAAGTGAATTTATTACGATGTCTCACAAGCTGTGATAAATTTAGCCCAACAATGGTTGCCTACCAATGGGATTCTGAAGAGTACAGCAGTTTTTTAGTTTATCAGGATGGATGTGTAAGCAGGTCATTATACATCAAAATTCCAAAAAACGTAGGCTCTAATCATAGTAAAAGAATAAACTTGTACCCAAAGCTAGGGTAAGCAGCCAAAGAGGGAAAGCTTCCTCCTTCAATACCATTTAAACATGTAGGCTACCAGCAGAAGGTTGATCTGTTCCTTTATGTGACTTTGTTCTGTTTTGTTTTTTGTTTTCAAAACAGGGTTTTTCTGTGCAGGAATTAAACTCATTCTGTGGATTTGGCTGGGCTCAACCTAAGCAAAATCAGGCAGCCTCCTGTGTCCTAGGATTAAACATTTGCACTGCCACCAAGCAGTTAAAGGTGGATCTTATCATCTGTTTGCATACAAGGCTTCTGTATGGCTTTGGCAGCCCTGGAATATATTCTGCCAGTCTGAAGTTTCTCAACTCCTACATGGGAATCCATTCCAACTCGTCATGAGTTCAAAGTGCTCCAATAACTCCTATTGTCCTTAAGACATTATCTTTCCTGCTACAGGACACCTGTGCCTTGATGATGAATATCTCCTATCTAAATAGCAATGATTTGGGAGTAGACAGGTTAACCACCTAGAAGTAAGGGAGGAAGTGCAGCAATGGGGTGCCTGAAGGCACATAGTATGTGCAATTATGGAGTACCTTTAACATTAGTGGAAGCAATTTCTGTTTTCCCTTTATACTTATTAATAGATGTCCCCTTCCATTGCCACACCTTTGTTTGACTACTTAAGTTTGGTGTATGAATAAAATGGAGCTTTCAGTATTGACTGAATCTGCCTGTCTGACATCATATTATGTCTCTGTCTTCCTTTCATCAATGATAGCTGGTCTTCCAATTGTCCACACTCAGTGACTGAGGAATTGACATGGGGCTGAGCTGCTGTTTCTGATTACAGTCCTACAAACTCCAGTCCACAACACATCGTTCCTCACATCCTGGAGAATTGAGTTTGTTCTGCAACTTAAAAATGCTGGATCTCACTCAGGCAGCATCAGCAACCCCATGGCATATGCCATTATTCCACAACATAGCTTATTGTGCTGTGATGTGAATATAAGTAATTATTACTTCAAATTCCATGCTTCTTCATGTTCTCACTATTTGCCCATGGGTGCTTCAACTTGAAGTACTGCCTTCAAAATGGATTATGCAAAGATGCTATAAAATATCATGGCAAAGACATTTTTACCAGAAAAAGAAACAGAACAAATCCTGTTGTATGTGTGTGTCTGTAAATTGATTACCAGTTTTTAGACAATGATATTTGTTTGGAGATCATAAGTCAACTTTGTGAGGTCCACTTTTGGCCTATCACCACGGCAACTATAGACTCATAAAATTCTCATTTTCCAGGGAATCACATTGTAGAAAAAGTCTTGAGTCTTAAAAATGTCTCTATGAAAGAAACATTGATTTCTTATATGACCACCTTATAGCAGAAACAGGAACCGAGTATATGGGAGTGCTTTAGAGATGGGAAAAATTCCATATTTAGCTTTCTAATTTTGTTTTGCATATATTTGCATTCTATGTCTATTATGACCCTTGATTTGGATTATGTACTGTTTTCTTTTTTGTTTTCATAAGTGTTCAAACTGAATATAGATGCTTTAAATTTTCATTAATTTTACTTTTGTATTTTTTCTCTTCTTTTTAAGAATAGTATTACTGTGATATCCTGTCTTAAATAGAATTCACTTTATAGATTAGTCTGTCCTAGAACATGAGAGATATCTGTTAACCTTGAATCCAGAGTGCTGGTATAGTAGTTTGGCTTGTCAACAGAAGTTAGTTCATTAGCTTGGCTCACTTATGATGAGTGACTGAGCCTGGTTGTTAGTGTAGCCAGACAACAGTCTCTGGTACTAAACTCCAGTAACAGAAGATGGTGCCCATCAAATGCAGGTTTTCTGCCTCAAAGTCCATTGTCTTTTCAAATATGGGAAATATTATTTTCCCTTATCATTTACTCTTGTAAAACTCACTGAATGTCTTGTAAGTGTTCTGTCTATTACTAGTAATGGAGACAGCCAGGTTCACAGATGTAAGATGTTTTCTATACAGTTAAGTGTAATTCTTCATGTTATTCATCACATCTAATGTCTCACTAAGTAAACTTGAAGCGATGAAGCCAGGCATGGTGGCAGAAGCCTTTAGTAATGGTTCTTAGAGAGCGGAGGTAGGAATTTCAGGATTTCCTAGTCACCAAAGATGAAAGTGGTCCCTGGGGTATGGTGTTCATACCACAGTCAAAGTTAGTCTGTGACTGCTTCAGGACAATGTCCATAATCTTGCCCAAAGCTCTGGGTCTTCAGGGCCATGGCACCAGCAAATGTTAGCTAATTGGTTGACCCCACCTTATTACCTATTATTAATTTTAATGAAGTCTGTTAAAATAGAATCAAAGTTATTTTACCATAACCATCTCTGTTTCCTATCCCTCTTATGTCTGCATCAACCCCAAAGTAATTTTGGGTTAGGGACAAGGCCCAACCCCATGTGTCTAGGCTGAATATTTTTCCATGGGGAATGGGTTCCTGAAGCCTTTCATACATCAGGGATTCATCCTGATTCCACTGCCAGATGTCCCTTAGACTTACTAGGCCTTCTAAATGAGATGCACTTTTAGGGGTTTTAGGTCAGTCATATTATGGATTCCCAACTGTCAGACTGGGGTGCATGAGCTCTGCACTGTTTTGTTTAAGTGATTCTGTGGATATCTCGAACCTGGTCTTTAACCCTGTACTTATCACTCCTCTGTCTCTGCAACTGTATTCCAGGAGTTCCACTTAGTGCTTAGCTGTGGGTGTCTGCTTGTTTCTTTCAACTACTGGATGAAGGCTCTAGAATATCCTATAAAGTAGATATCAATATCATTATATGGAAGGGCATTTAAGGTAGTCTCTTCACTATTGCTTATATTTTTATTTGGGGTGATCCTTGTAGACCTCTGGACATTTTCCTAGTGCCAGATTTCTCTTACCACCTATTGTATTTCCATCTAGTATGGTATCTCTTTTGTTGCTCTCCTCTATTCTTTCCAAAACTCAGTCTTCTTGATGCCTCTTGTTCTCCTTTCCCATTCCATTCTCCCCTTCTCTTTCTCCTAACTCTCCCTTCCATCACACAATGCTGCCAATTTTCTCAGGAGACCTTGTCCCTTTCCACTACTATGGGGAAACAACGGCAGGAGTTTCAAGGGTGAAGTCTGACCTGAGGTGAATCCAGGGAAGTGCGCCCCTTGACACCCTGAAGGTTGGGCTTGGAACAGTGCTAACAAACACTGCCACGACTCGAACGTCCTCTCTCCAACTGCAGCTCAATATTAAGGCTGAAGCTTTGCACAACCTACTTTGTCCATCTCTCAAGGAACAGTTGCTGATGGTCTACAGGATGGTGGCTAAGGGAAACCTTGTAAACCCCACTACCTGCTAGAAGAGATCCCACCAACTACTGAAACCTTCCTCTCCATATCATCCCTGGGAAGAAGGAAGAACCCATACTTAAACCAAGATACGCATAACTAGGGAGGCTGGGTTGTTGCGTGGGAACGCTAATGGCTTCTGTATCTATACAAAGAGTTTAGAATGTTTGGTAGTCCTGGTCCAAACCTGCCCTCAAGTTCTGTGTCTTTTCTGCTCATTTAGTCCTGTAACTCAGGATTTGGTAGCCAATCAGAGCTTCAAGCATAGACACCAGTCATAGGGGAGGTTTCTTCCCAGTCTTATATGAGGTGCCTTTGGTACAGAGTGTGAAACCAGAAGGTGGAGAAGCTTGGTTTCACGTCTCTCGTGCTCCCATTATCTCTTTCCTCTCCATCATTTCTCACTCCTCATGCTGTCTTTCTTTCTCTGTGTGTCTGTCTGTCTCTCTGTCTTTCTCTCTCTCTCTCTCTCTTTCTCTCTCTCTTGGGTTGCAGATTATATCAGAAGGGCTGAACAGTTTATCATTTATTTTGGGTGTAGTGAAATTAGTAAGAACCGTGGTCCACAAAAAAAAAAAAAATCATTTTAATTATTGAAATTAAAGAAAAGTATGATGGCTAAAATCTTCACCAAATTGTTTGTATGATGTTGATTTCCTCTTTCATGAGCTATCCCCTATCACTTCATATCAAGATGACAGAGAAATGATAGAGACAGGTTTAGAGATATGAATGAGAAAAATTAATGAACGTTTATTGCAAGGACCTATGTCCGGATTTTGACAAAATTCTGTAGTTACTGCTACAAAAATAACCCAAAAAGCTAACATTCTTGTGAACAAGTGTGAGCAAACAAAAAACCATGCACTGGCACTACATAATTAAAATGAAATCAAATCTTTAACCAAACATATTTTAACTTGTTAATACACAATATTGTGAGCACTCATTCCTATAACCCAGGTACTTAGGTGTTTAAAGTATTAACAGTTTCCTTCAATATTAATTGCTTTATATATTACAAATCAAATGTGCATGATTGTAATTAGAGAAATCAATCTTCCCAATGAGGTCTATTATATTGTGAAAGTCATGAGTGAAAGAGCCTCCACAGCAGGGCCTCTGCTAAAGAGGCATCGCATGGAGAGTGCCAGGTCCCAGTAAGATCTTCCTGTCAGTACAGAAGCATTCAGACATCAGCCCAGTATTTCACGGCCCTGGCCCTGGCCCTGGCCCTGGCGCTGGCCCTGGCCCTGGCCCTGGCCCACTAATTAATTATCAATTTAATTTTTTAAAATCATCTTTATTCCAGGAAGAGATCATTCTGACTACTCCATGTGGGATTTAAGTATGCACCACCATGTCATTATTCAAACATATTTCATTATATATTAATTATTTAAATCGATGAAGATGTTGTTCTTTTGACTCGAGTCAGGAAATTCCGCCATGGGAGTTAATCACATGGCATTATTTAATAATCTAAGTACTACTTCCTTGACAATTACTGGAATTTGCCTCCATCTTATGAGTGTTAAGTATGGAGGACTATCCAATTATTAACTTATTGGATTGCGTAATTAATGATGGTGTCATCCGTCATTTGGCTGCTGAGGGATTGACACAGCAGGAGATCGGTTTCAGAAGCAGTATTCAGAGAATGGGGGACACTGCCTTATACAGTGATTACTGATTATGTAATAGTAGATTTTTAACAATCGAATGATTACACGATTTTAAAAAACTGTACTGTTTCGCATCTTCAGTTTCTGAGAGGTTGCAACATAACTAACCCATGAAGGACACAGTGACCAGCGATTTTAAAAATGGAATAACTGAATAATCTCCTGATCAGGGAATCTCATCTAATGAACTCTGTCAGGCTGATAACATGACACACCACCAAGAAAAAATCACTCTAAATAACCATATTAGAAAGTGGGGTACAGGACTTAATAGAGAACTGTCTATTGAGGAATCCAAAATGACTGAAAGAAACAGAAGACACTGCTCAAAATCCTTAAACATCAGCCTAATGCAAACCTAAATAACTCTGAGAAACCATGGGATCGAGCTCCTCTAAAGGGAAGAGGATGAATAGGAGTTTATTTTATTTTCAATAAAGGGAAAAGGATTATAGTAGAGGCGATTAATTGTATTTTTTCCATTGTAGAAATTAGAAGATTGAAGCATAGAAAACAGGTTTAAAGTACTCATCATTGTACTTGAATGGCACAATGATGCTTTCGTTTTTCATGCTTATGTCTCTATAGGCATGTTGTAGCTTGAGAGAATGGTAAATATGTAGAACTCAAAAGAAAGATCCCTGCTTTGTTTTTGTGAGAAACTAACTCAGTGAGGCTGAAAGGTTAGTTCATTGAGGGGGGTATACTCCTTTTAGCATGGGGGAGGGGCACTAGAATGTGACAGAATGTTGGTTCATAAATGTTGCCTGGCAACCCTGCTTGCATTCTGTATCCTGGTATGATGGGCCAAGGACCAGAGCGAACCTTTGAGAATGGTTTAACATGGGACATTACAGTCTCCCAAGAAAACAATCTCCTAAAAATTTAATGATAGCATTTATTCACCTAAAAAAGTCAGAGCCACACCTTTGGAAGTGTACCTACATCTTTTACTGGTTTCCAAATTCAAGATTACCTAATCATCACTGAACGTATTCTGTGGAGAAACTGTTCAAGGTCTTCTGTTTATGAATATTCTCTCTCCTAAGAAGAAAAATTTTGGAACAAAAGATAATAAGACTCACAATTATTCAACAAGAGGTGAGTTTGCCCTTTTTGACTTCCTTCAGGAAGGTGATAATCCATTTGTTAGAGTAGACTTAGTGATTGTTGGATTTCATTCCATCTCTTTTGAGGCAGCCATCCAACATTAAATATGTGATATCTTCTAAAAACCCTGCATCCACAATGACAGTTCAGCATTTAAACATGTTACTACTCTGCTCTGCGATTAAATAAGGGATGAACCTGGGAGTTTCCCACAATCATGTGGGAGTCAACTGAGAGGCAATTGTGTGGAGTATGGCAGACCATTTCACCTTCTGATTGTGTTGTTACTTGATTATTAATATAGAACATTAGATAATCAATGATCAGTGGATTGTGGTGACACAAAGTGGGAGGCAATTATTATAGACCATGTTAATATCAATTATGTAGTTAAAATATTTAAACTAATCACGACAGCATCGTTCATGAGCCTGGTTTGGAGCCACCTTAGTGAAGTGGATGATGTTACATGAACTCATTATTTGATTATTTAATTATATAAAACAATGATTATATCATCCATGACACCTGGAATCTGGTGCCACAGATCATCTAATTACATAATTAATGTACTTAAGTTGACAATCTGTGTTAATCCCCAAGATAATGTAAATGTTTTTATAGTAATGTAAACAACAATCCTCCATTCCATGAAGAGACTTGTAAAGCTCCCTCTTGTGGAGTTAATGTGCAATATCTACATTTTATGATTCATTGACTCAATTGATGATGATGACATCCATCATGACTGGAGTCTGGCCATGCTTCCGTGTCAGAAAAATAGTATATCCCCTATACATTGTGACAGATAGCTATTACTGACTTATTAAATTCTTTAAATTATGTAAACAACAGACAGTGCCATCACCGATTAAGTTTAGGGTGCAAAAATCTGTCAGGGACAAGATTAGGAGAGATGTAGTCATGGGCAGAGCGTTTTCTGAATGATCTATGCATCTCCCAGAGTACGAGGGATGCAGGGTGATTGAGTCCATAAGGTGGCACGGTGCCCTCCAAGAAGTCCAAGGCTTCACCAAGTCCGGCACAGTAGTCTGGGTTTTGACTACCTGCTCTTCCTCCACATCTTCACATCGTTTGTGATCTACCGTGAGAAGAAGGAGTGGCACTAGGAGGTCGGCACCATCACCGGGACCTGGCAAATGGATGACAACTCAGAACACTGAAGAACATCTCTCTCTCAGCTATGCTGGTGATGCCCGTGTTGCGGCCATCTTTTCAGCTGTTATCATCATTGTGGTTACTATTGCTACACCAGGATTGGGCCCATTATCTCACGTCCTGCCACATCACAACAGAGATTCAGGCTCCTGTGATGAGGTCAGGCCAACAGAATTCATCAGGCAAGACAGTAGTATCATTATCTGACGATTATCTGATGACATTTTAAAAATGTGTGATGACAGCATACATTTTCATACCTGCCATGTCTGCCTAGGAATTGATGATACAAAGAAATAGGTCAACGGCTTACATATTTAAAGATGTAATTATTAAATTCTTTCATTATATAATCTGTGATCCCTGAAGTTTGGCGCCACCTTGTGTGACTCAAGTGTGACAGACGATCTAAGTATCTGATTATTTCATTATTCAAATCTGTCTTTTTCTATGCCAGGAAGAGTGGAGTCTGGATCAACCTTGTTGGTGTTAATTTGTATGTTGTGAATTCTTTCTTTCTTTCTTTAATTCTTTCTTTTTTCCTTCCTTTCTTTCTTTCTGTCTTCCTTTCTTTATTTAAATCAATGTTGATATCATTTTGTTACCTCTGTAGGGGTGAATTATGAGAAACAATCTTTTTATTCATTCATTTTTTGTTCAAACCTATGATTAAGAACTCAATGTCACTTCAGTATTGAGCAATCATTTAGACTTCATGCATAAAAGACCATCCACTTGTTTAAGGTTTATTCATTAATTATGAAAATCTGTCATTATGTGTTCAGTAATCTCTAGAGGTTTGAGCTCCTTAGGGGAGACCGTTGTACTAGACCATCACATCATCTAATACTACACTTACTTCTTTAACGTTAAACTAGGAAATTAAGTAATAATTCATCATTTAATTTATGTATTTAAAATACAGGTAATTTTATGGATCATAAGTCGCTTTTGGAGTCAGATTTTGGGAGTTGATGATGTAATATCATCTCATTACTTCATAATTTAGCTATTTAAATAGATCTTTACATCAGCGATAGGTTTAGGACTTTGGTGTTATGAAAAAGGCCCACTAAATAATTATCAATTTAATATTTTAAAAACATCATTATTACAGGAGTAGTCAGTCTGATTACTCCATGTGGGATTTAACTATGCACCACCATGTAATTTTTCAACATTTTGTTTATATATTAACTACTTAAATGGATGAAGATGATGTTCTTCTTGACCTAGTGAGCCATTCCTCCATGGGATTTAATCACGTGGCATTATGTAATAATCTAAGTACTACTTCCTTGACAATCACAGGAGTTTAGCTCTATCTTATGAGTGTTAAGTATAGAGGACTATCCAATTATTAACTTATTTGATTGCGTAAGTAATGATTGTGTCATCTGTCATTTGGCTGCTGTGGGACTGACATAGCAGGCGATCGGAATCAGAAGCAGTGCCCAGAGAATGGGGGACAATGCCTTATACTTTGATTACTGATTACATAATAGTAGATTTTTAACAATCTAATGGTTGCAAGATTTTAAAAAACTGTACTGTTTCACATCATCAGTTTTTGAGAGGTTGCAACAGAACTGACCCATGAAGGACACAGTGACCAGCGATTTTACAAATGGAATAACTGAATAATCTCCTGATCAGGGAATCACATCTAATGAACTCTGTTGGGCTGATAACATGACACACCGCAAACAATAAATCACTCTAAATAACCATATTAGAAAGCAGGATATAGGACTTAATAGAGAACAGTCAATTGAGGAATCCAAAATGACTGAAAGAAACATAAGACACTGCTCAAAATCCTTAAACATCAGCCTAATGCAAACCTAAATAACACTGAGAAACCCTGGGATCGAGCTCCTATAAAGGGAAGAGGATGAAGAGGAGTTTATTTTATTTTCATTAAAGGGAAAAGGATTCTGTTAGATTCAATTAATTGTATTGTTTCCGTACTAGAAATTAGAAAATTGAAGCATAGGAAACAGGTTTAAAATACTCTTCATTGTACTTGAATTGCACAATGATGCTTTCGTTTTCATGCTTATGTCACTATAGGCAAGTTGGAGCTTGAGAAACTTGTAAATATGTAGAAAAAGAAAGAGCCCTGCTTTTTTTTTATGAGAAACTCAGTGAGGCTGTAAGGTTAGTTCATTGGTCAGTATAATCCTTTTAGCATGGGAGAGGGGCATCAGAATGTGACAGAATGTTGGTTCATAAATGTTGCCTGGCAACCCTGCTTGCATTCTGTATTCTGGTATCATGGACCAAGGACCAGAGAGCAGCTTCGAGAAAGTGGTATCATGGGACATTACAATCTCCCAAGATAACTATCTCCTAAAAGTTGTAATGACAGAATTTCATTCGCCTAATCAAGTCATAGCCACACCTCTGGAAGTATGCTTACAGCTTTTACTGAATACCAAATTCAAGATTACCTAATCATCAGAGAATGTAGTCTGTGGAGAAACAGTTCAAAGTCTTCTGTTTGTGAATACTCTCTCTCCTAAGAAGTAAAACTATGGAACATAAGATAATAAGACTCACAATTATTCATCCATCAAAATGTGAGTTTGCCCTTGTTGACTTCCTTCAGGAAGGTGACAATCCATTTGTTAGAGTAGACTTTGTGATTATTGGATTTCAGTCCATCTCTTTTGAGGAAGCCGTCCAACATTAACTATGTGATATCTTCTAAAAACCCTACATACACAATGACAGTTCAGCATTTCAACATGTTACTACTCTGCTCTGTGATTAAATAAGGGATGAACCTGGGAGTTTCCCACAATCAGGTGGGAGTCAACTGAAAGACAAATGTGTGGAGTATGGCAGATCATTTCATCCTCTGATTATGTTGTTATTTGATTATTAAAATTGGACATTAGATAATCCGTGATCAGTGGATTGTGGTGACTTGATGTGGGAGGCAATTATTATAAACCATCTTAATATCAATTGTGTAGTTAAAATATTTAAATTAATCACGACAGCATCATTCATGAGCCTCGTTTGGAGCCACCTTAAAGAAGAGGATGATGTTACATGGACTCATTATTTGATTATTTAATTATATAAAACAATGATTATATTGTCCATGACACCTGGAATCTGGTGCCACAGATCATCTGATTACATAATTAATGAATTTAAATTGACAATCTATGTTAGTCCCCAAAATAATGTAAATATTTGTATAGTTATGTAAACAAAATCCTCCATTCCATGAAGAGAAATATAAAGCAACCTCTTTTGGAGATAATGTGCAATATCTTCACATTTCATGATTCATTGACTCAATTGATGATGATGATGACATCCTTCATGACTGGAGTCTGGCCATGCTTCCCTGCCAGTAAAATGCTATATTCCCTATTTATTGTGACAATGAGCATTTACTGACAGTGGCATCAACGATTATGGTTAGGGTGCAAATATCTGTCAGGGAGAAGTTTAGGAAAGTTGTAGACATGGGCAGAGCATTTTCTGAATGATCTATGCATCTCACAGAGTACTAGGGATACTAGATGATAGAGTCCAGAGGCTATGCTGCTGATGCCATGGTGGTGCATACTTAAATCCCACATGGAGTAGTCAGACTGATCTCTTACTGGAATAATGATGTTTTTAAAAAATTAAATTGATAATTAATTAGTGGGCCTTTTATAGTAAAACTGACGAGATGGCACCAAAGTCCTCAACCTATCGCTGATGTAAAGATCTATTTACATAGCTAAATGATGAAGTAATGAGATGATACTACTTCATCAACTCCCAAAATCTGACTCCAAAAGGGACTAATGGTCCATAACATTACCTGTATTTTAAATACGTAAATTAAATGATGAATTATTACTTAATTTCCTAGTTTAACAGTTAAAGAAGTAAGTGTAGTATTAGATGATGTGATGGTCTGGTACAACGGTGGACCCTAAGGAGGCTCAAAACTCTAGTGATCACTGAAAACATAATTGACAGATTTTAATAATTAAATGAATAAACCTTAAACAAGTGGATGTTGTTTTATGCGTGAAGCCTAAATGATTGCTCAACATTGAAGAGACATTGTATTCTTAATCATAGATTTGAACAAAAAACAAATGAATAAAGCGATAAATTCTCATAATTCACCCCTAGAGAGAAAACAAAATAATATCAACATTGATTGAAAGAAAGAAAGAAAGAAAGGAAGGAAGAAAGAAAGAAATCACAAGGTACAATTTAACACCAACATGATGGATCCCCACTATACTCTTCCTGGAGTAGAAACAGACAGATTTGAATAATGAAATAATCAGATAGTAAGATCGTCTGTCACACTTTAGTCACACAAGTTTGCACCAAACTTCAGGGATCACAGATTTTATAATGAAAGAATTTAATAATTACATCTTTAAATATGTAAGCCATTGACCTTTTTTGTATCATCAATTCCTGGGCAGACTTGCCATGTATGAAACTGTATGCTGTCATCACACATTTTTAAAATGCCATCAGTTATTCGTCACATAATCATACAGTCTTGCCTGATGAATTGTGTTGGCCTGACATCATCACAAGCGCCCGAATCTCTGTTGTGGTGCGCCAGGAAGTGAGATAATGGGTCCAATTCTGGCTTAGCAGTAGTAGCCACAATGTTGATAACAGCTGAAAAGTTGGCTGCAGCAGGTGTATCACCAGCATAGCTGAGAGAGAGATGTTCTTCTGTGTTCTGAGTCGTCATCCTTTATCAGGTCTCGGTGATGGTGCCGACCGCCTAGTGCCACTCCCTCTTTTCATGGTAGATCTCAAGTGATGTGAAGATGTGGAGGAAGAGCAGGTAGTCAACACCCGACCACGTTGCGGGCCTTGGTGAAGTCTTTGTACTTCTCATGGGGCACCGTGAAACCTTCTGGACTCAATCATCCTGCATCCCTCGTACCCTGGGAGATGCATAGATCATTCAGAAAATGCTCTGGCCATGTCTACAACTTTCCTAACCTTGTACCTGACAGATATTTGCAACATAACCATATTCGGTGATGGCACTGTCTGTCGTTTACAAATTTAAATAATTAAATAAGTTAGTATTAGCTAACTGTCACAATAAATAGGGGATGTAGCATTCTACTGGCAGGAAGCATAGCCAGACTCCAGGCATGAAGGATGTCATCATCACTTGAGTCAATGAATCATACAATGTGATGATATTGCACAATATCTCCACAAGTGGGAGCTTTACAGGTCTCTTCATGGAATGGAGGATTTTTGTTTACATAACTATACAAATATTTACATTATCTTGGAGATTAACACAGATTGTCAACTTAAATACATTAATTATGTAATTAGATGATCTGTGGCACCAGATTCGAGGTGTCATGGATGATATAATCATTGTTTTATATAATTAAATAATCAAATAATGAGTTCATGTAACATAATCCACTTCCCTAAGGTGGCCCCAAACCAGACTCATGAACGATGCTGTCGTGATAAATTTAAATATTTTAACTACATAATTGATATTAAGATGGTCTATAAGAATTGCCTCCCACATCGCGTCACCACAATCCACTGATCATGGATTATCTAATGTCCGATATTAGTAATCAAATAACAACACAATCAAAGGATGAAATGGTCTGCCATACTCCACACATTTGTCTCTCAGTTGACTCCCACATGATTGTGGGAAACTCCCAGTTTCATCCCTTATTCAATCGCAGAGCAGAGTAGTAACATGTTGAAATGCTGAACTGTCATTGTATATGCAGGGATTTTAGAAGATATCACATATTTAATGTTGGACGGCTGCCTCAAAAGAGATGGACTGAAATCCAACAATCACTAAGTCTACTCTAACAAATGGATTGTCACCTTCCTGAAGGAAGTCAACAAGGGCAACTCACCTTTTGATGAATAATTGTGAGTCTTACTATGTTTTGTTCCATAGTTTTTCTTCTTAGGAGAGAGAGTATTCATTAACAGAAGACTTTGAACAGTTTCTCCACAGACTATGTTCAGTGATGATTAGTTAATTTTGAATTTGGTAAAAAGTAAAAGCAGTAGGCCCACTTCCAGAGGTGTGGGTATGACTTTCTTAGGCGAATCAAATGCTGTCATCAAATTTTTAGGAGATAGTTATCTTGGGAGACTGTAATGTCCCAAGTTTACCCATTCTCGAAGCTTCGCTCTGGTCCTTGGCCCATGATACCAAGATAAAGAATGCAAGCAGGGTTGCCAGTCAACATTTATGAACCAACATTCTGTCACATTCTAGGACACCTCCCCGATGCTAAAAGGAGTATCCCCAACGATGAACTAACCTTACAGACTCAATGAGCTTCTCACAAAAACAAAGCAGGGCTCTTTCTTATGAGTTCTACATATTTACCAGTCTCTCAAGCTACAACATGCCTATAGTGACATAAGCATGAAAACGAAAGCATCATTTTGCCATTCAAGTACAATGATGAGTATTTTAAACCTGTTTTCTATGCTCAATTTTCTAATTTCTACAATGGAAACAATACAATTAATCGCCTCTACTATAATCCTTTTCCCTTTATTGAAAATAAAATAATCTCTGCTTCATTTTCTTACCTATAGAGGAGCTTGATCCCATGGTTTCTCAGAGTTGTTTAGATTTGCATTAGGATGATGGTTAAGGATTTTGAGCAGTGTCTTATGTTTCTTTCAGTCATTTTGGATTCCTCAATTGACTGTTCTCTATTAAGTCCTGTACCCTGCTTTCTAATATGGTTATTTAGAGTGATTAATTGTTGGTGGTGTGTCATGTTATCAGCCCGACAGAGTTCATTAGATGAGATTCTCGATCAGGAGATTATTCAGTTATTCCATTTTTAAAATAGGTGGTCACTGTGTCCTTCATGGGTCAGTTCTGTTGCAAAATCTCGGAAACTGATGATGCGAAACAGTACAGTTTTTTTTTTTAATCGTGTAATCATTTAATTATTAAAAATCTACTATTGCGTAATCAGTAATCACTGTATAAGGCAGTGTCTCTCATTCTCTGGCCACTGCTTCTGGTATCGATCTCCTGCTGTGTCAATGCCACTGCAGCCAAATGCCGGATGACACTATAATTACTTACACAATCAAATGAGTTAATAATTGGATAGTCCTCCATATTTAACTTTCAAATTTTGGAACCAAACTCCAGTGATTGTCAAGGAAGTAGTACTTAGATAATTAAATAATGCCACGTGATTAACTCCCATGGAGTTTTGGCCCGACTCCAGTCAAGAAGAACAACATCTTCATCGATTTTAATAATTAATATATAATGAAAAATGATTGAAAAATGCCATGGTGGTGCATACTTAAATCCCACATGGTGTAGTCAGACTGATCTCTTACTGGAATAATGATGTTTTACAAAAATAAATAGAAAATTAATTAGTGGGCCTTTTATATTAACACTGATGAGATGGCACCAAAGTCCTAAACCTATCGCTGATATAAAGATCTATTTACATAGCTAAATGATGAAGTAATCAGATGATATTACATCATCAACTACCAAAATCTGACTCCAAACGGGACTTATGGTCCATAACATTACCTGTTTATAAATACGTAAATTAAATGATGAATTATTACTTAATTTCCTAGTTTAACAGTTAAAGAAGTAAGTGTAGTATTAGATGGCGTGATGGTCTGGTACAATGGTCTCCCCTAAGGAGGCTCAAATCTCCAGTGATCACTGAATACATAATGACAGATTTTCATAATTAAATGAATAAACATTAAACAAGTGGATGGTGTTTTATGCGTGAAGCCTAAATGATTGCTCAATACTGAAGAGGCATTGAGTTCTTAATCATAGATTTGAACAAAAAATGAATGAATAAAGAGATAGTTTCTCATAATTCACCCCTAGAGAGATAACAAAATGATATCAACATTGATTTAAATAAAGAAAGGAAGAAAGAAAGAATGAAAGAAAGAAAGAATGAAAGAATTCACAAGATACAATTTAACACCAACAAGGTGTATACAGACTCCACTCTCCCTGGAGTAGAAAAAAGACAGATTTGAATAATGAAATAATCTGATAGTTAGATCGTCTGTCACACTTGAGTCACACAAGGTGGTGCCAAACTTCAGGGATCACAGATTATATATGAAAGAATTTAATAATTACATCTTTAAATATGTAAGCCATTGACATTTTTTTGTATCATCAATTCCTGGGCAGACTTGCCAGGTATGAAACTGTATGCTGTCATCACGCATATTTAGCAGGCCATCAGTTAATCGTCAGATAATCATACTGTCTTGCCTGATGAATTCTGTTGGCCTGACCTCATCACAAGCGCCTGAATGTCTGTTGTGGTGCGGCAGAACATGAGATAGTGGGCCCAATCTTGGCTTAGCAATAGTAGCCACAATGTTGATAACAGCTGAAAAGATGAATGCAGCAGGGGTATCAATAGCATAGCTGAGAGAGAGATGTTCTTCTGTCTTCTGAGTCGTCATCCTTATGCCAGGTCTCGGTGATGATGCCGACCTCCTAGTGTTACTCCTTCTTCTCATGGTAGATCACAACCAATGTTTAGATGTAGAGGAAGAAAGGGAGTCAAGAGCCAAACCACCGTTCCGGCCTTGGTGAAGTACTTGTGCTTCTCAGAGGGCACCGTGCAACCTTAAGGACTCAATCACCCAGCATCCCTCGAACTCTGGAAGATGCATATATCATTCAGAAAATGCTCTGCTCATGTCTACAACTTTCCTAACCTTGTCCCTGACAGATTTTTGCACCCTAATGTAATCGGTGATGGCAGTGTCTGTCGTTTACATAATTTAAAGAATTAAATAAGTCACTAATAGCTAACTGTCACAATAAATAGTGGATATAGCATGCTAATGGCAGGGAAGCATGGCCAGACTCCAGTCATGAAGGATGTCATCATCATCAATTGAGTCAATGAATCATACAATGTGAAGATATTGCACATTATCTCCACAAGTGGGGGCTTTACAGGTATCTTCATGGAATCAGGGATTGTTGTTTACATAACTATATAAATATTTACAGTACCTTGGGGATTAACACAGATTGTCAATTTACATTCATTAATTATGTAATTAGATGATCCGTGGCACCAGACTCCAGGTGTCATGGACGATATTATCATTGTTTTATATAATGAAATAATCAAATAATGAGTTCATGTATCATCATCCACTTCCCTAAGGTGGCTCCAAATCAGGCTCATGAACAATGCGGTCGTGATAAATTTAAATATTTTAACTACATAATTGACATTAAGATGGTCTATAATAATTGCCTCCCACATCGAGTCACCACAATCCACATATCATGGATTTTCTAATGTCCTATTTTAATAATCAAATAACAACATAATCAGAGGATGAAATGATCTGCCATACTCCACACAATTGACTCTCTATTGACTCCCACATGATTGTGGGAAACTCCCAGGTTCATCCCTTATTTAATCGCAGAGCAGAGTAGTAACATGTTTAAATGCTGAACTGTCGTTGTATATGCAGCGTTTTTAGACGATATCACATATTTAATGTTGGGCGACTGCCTCAAAAGAGATGGACTGAAATCCAATAATCACAAAGTCTACTCTAACAAATGGATTATCACCTTCCTGAAGGAAGTCATCAATGGAAAACTCACATTTTGATGAATAATTGTGAGTCTTATTATCTTTTGTTCCATAGTTTGACTTCTTAGGAGCTAGAGTATTCATAAACAGAAGTATTTGAACTGTTTCTCCACAGACTACATTCTCTGATGACTGGGTAATCTTGAATTTGGTAACCAGTAAAAGCTGTAGGCACACCTCCACAGGTGTGGCTATGGCTTGTTTATGCGAATCAAATGTTGTCATTAAAAGTTTTAGGAGATAGTTACCTTGAGAAACTGTAATGTCCCATGATAACACTTTCTCGAAGCTGCTCTCTGGTCCTTGGCCCATGATACCAGGATACAGAATGCAACAGGGTTGCCAGGCAACATTTATGAACCAACATTCTGTCACATTCTAGTGCCCCTCCCACATGCTTAAAGGAGTATACCCACCGATGAGCTAACCTTACAGCCTCACTGTATTTCTCACAAAAACAAAGCAAGGCTCTTTCATTTGAGATCTACATATTTACCATTCTCTCAAGCTACAACTTGCCTATAGTGACATAAGCATGAAAACGAAAGCATCATTTTGCCATTCAAGTACAATGATGAGTATTTTAAACCTGTTTTCTATGCTCAATTTTCTAATTTCTATAATGGAAACAATACAATTAATCGCCTCTACTATAATCCTTTTCCCTTTATTGAAAATAAAATAATCTCTGCTTCATTTTCTTACCTATAGAGGAGCTTGATCCCATGGTTTCTCAGAGTTGTTTAGATTTGCATTAGGATGGTGATTAAGGATTTTGAGCATTGTCTTCTGTTTCTTTCAGTCATTTTGGATTCCTCAATTGACTGTTCTCTATTAAGTCCTGTACCCTGCTTTCTAATATGGTTATTTAGAGTTGTTAATTGTTGTTGGTGTGTCATGTTAACAGCCCAATGGAGTTCATTAGATGAGATTCCCTGATCAGGAGATTATTCAGTTATTCCATTTTTAAAATAGGTGGTCACTGTGTCCTTCATGTGTCAGTTCTGTTGCAACCTCTCAGAAACTTAAGATGCACAACAGTACATTCTTTTTTTTAAATCGTGTAATCATTCGATTGTTAAAAATCTACTATTGCATAATCAGTAATCACTGTATAAGGCAGTGTTTCCCATTCTCTGGCCACTGCTTCTGGTACCGGTCTCCTGCTGTGTCAGTGCCACAGCAGCCAAATGACGGATGGCACCATCATTACTTACCCAATCAAATAAGTTAATAATTGGATAGTCCTCCATATTTAACTTTCAAAAGATGGAACCAAACTCCAGTGATTGTCAAGGAAGTAGTACTTAGATAATTCAATAATGCCACGTGATTAACTCCCATGGAGGTTTGGCCCGACTCCAGTCAAGAAGAACAACATCTTCATCGATTTTAATAATTAATATATAATGAAAAATGACTGAAAAATTACATGGTGGTGCATAATTAAAGTCCACATGGAGTAGTCAGACTTATTTCTTACTGGAATCATGATGTTTTTAAAATATTAAATTGAAAATTAATTAGTGGGCCTTTTATATTAACACTGATGAGATGGCACCACAGTCCTAAACCTATCGCTGATGTAAAGCTCTATTTACATAGCTAAATGATGAAGTAATGAGATGATATTACATCATCAACTCCCAAAATTTGACTCCAAACGGGACTTATGTTCCATAACGTTACCTGTATTTGAAATATGTAAATTAAATGATGAATTATTACTTAATTTCCTAGTTTAACAGTTAAAGAAGTAAGTGTAGTATTAGATGACGTGATGGTCTGGTACAACGATCTCTCCAAAGGAGGCTCAAAACCCCAGTGATCACTGAATACATAATGACAGATTTTCATAATTAAATGAACACAAATTAAACAAGTGGATGGTGTTTTATGCGTGAAGCCTAAATGATTGCTCAATACTGAAGAGACATTGAGTTCTTAATCAGAGATTTGAACAAAAAATGAATGAATAAAGAGATAGTTTCTTATGTTCCATAACGTTACCTGTATTTGAACAGTTAAAGAAGTAAGTGTTGTATTAGATGATGTGATGGTCTGGTACAACGGTCTCCCCAAAGGAGGCTCAAAAGTCCAGTGATCACTGAATATGTAATGCCAGATTTTCATAATTAAATGAATAATCATTAAACAAGTGGATGGTGTTTTATGTGTGAAGCCTAAATGATTGCTCAATACTGAAGGGTCATTGAGTTCTTAATCAGATATTTGAACAAAAAGTGAATGATTAAAGAGATAGTTTCTCATAATTCACCCCTAGAGAGATAACAAAATGATATCAACATTGATTTAAAGAAAGAAAGAAAGAAAGGAAGGAGAGAGAGAGAGAGAAAGAAAGAAAGAAAGAATTCACAAGATACAATTCAACACCAACTAGGTGGATCCAGACTCTACTCTTCCTGGAGTAGAAAAAGAGAGATTTGAATAATAAAATAGTCATATAGTTAGATCGTCTGTCATACTTGAGTCACACAACTGAGCCTGGTTGTTAGTGTAGGCAAACAACAGTCTCTGGTCTTAACTCCGGTAACAGTACATGGTACCCATCAAGTGCAGGTTTTCTTTCTCAACGTCCATTGTCTCCAAATATGGGAAATATTAATTTTCTTTATTGTTTAGTGTGTTAAAACTCACCAAATGCATTGGAAGGGTTCTGTCTATTACTGCTAATGGTGACAGCCAGGTTCACTGTGATAAGAGGCTTTTTATACAGTTAAGTGTAATTCTTCATGTTATTTATCACATCATTCTAATGTCTCACTAAGTGAACTTGAAGCCATGAAGCCAGTCATGTTGGCAGATGCCTTTAGTAATTCTTCTTAGAGATTGGAGGTAGGAATTTCAGGATTTCATAGTCACCCAAGATGAAAGTGGTCCCTGGGGTAAGGTGTTCGTAACACATTCAAAGTTAGTCTACGACTGCTTCAGGACATTGTCCATAAACTTGCCCAAAGCTCTGAGTCTTCAGGGCCATGACACCAGCAAATGTTAGCTAATGTATTGATACTACCTTATTTCCTTTTCTTACTTTTAAGGAATTCTGTTAAAATTGAATCAAAATTATTTTACATATACATCTCGATTCCATCTCCCTCTCATGTCTGGGCCAACTCCAAAGTCATTTGCAGCAGGGACAAGGCCCAACTCCATGTCTCTAGGCTGAGTGAGTATATGTCCATGGGGAATGGGCTCCTGGAGACTTTCATACATAAGGGATACATCCTGATTCCACTGACAGAGGTCCCTTAGACTTACTAGGCCTTCTAAATGAGATGCACTTCTAGGGGTTTTAATTTATCTCCAACCTGGTCTTTACCCCTGTAGTTATCACTCTTCTCTCTCTGAAACTGGATTCCAGGAGTTCCACTTAGTGATTAGCTGTGGGTGTCTGCTTCTGTTTCTGTCAACTACTGGATGCAGGCTCTAGACTATCCTATAAGGTAGATATCGATCTCATTAAATGGAACTGTTTTAAAGGTAGCCTCTCCACTATTGCTTATATTCTTATTTGGGGTCATCCTTGTAGATCTTTGGACATTTTCCTAGTGCCAGATTTCTCTTACCACCTATTATATCTCCATCTAATATGGTATCTCTTTTGTTGCTCTCCTCTATTCTTTCCAAAACTCAGTCTTCTTGATGCCTCTTTTTCTCCTCTTTCATTCTCTTGTCACATTTTCTTTCTCCTAACTCTCCCTCCCCTCACCCAATGCTCCCAATTATGTCAGGAAACCTTGTATCTTTTAACTACTCTGGGGACACAAAGGCAGGCCTTTCAAGTGTGAATTCTGGAAGTGAGATGAATCCAGGGAAGGGCCCCCCTTGACACCCTGAGGGCAGGGCTTGGAACAGTGCTACCAAACACTGCCAGGACTTAAACCATCCTCTCTCAAATGCAGCTCAATGTTACGTCTGAAGCTTTACACAACTTGCTTTGTCCATCTCTCAAGAAATGGGTGCCGATGATCTACAGGATTGCAGCTAATGGAAACCGTGTAAACCACACCTCCTGCTAAAAGCAATCCCACCATATCCTGAACCCATCCTCTCCATATCATCCATGGGAAGAAGTAAGAAGCCATACTTAAACCAATATCTGCATACCCAGTCAGGCTGGGTTGTTGTGTGGGAACCAAGGCTTTTGTATCTATACAAAGAGTTTAGAATGTTTTGTAGTCCTGATCCAAACCTGTCCTCAAGTTCTGTGTCTTTTCTGTTCATTTAGTCCTCATTTAGTAACTCAGGCTTTGGTAGCCAATCAGAGCTTCAAGCATAGACACCAGTAATAGGGTTGGTTTTCTTCCCCAGTCTTATATGCTGTATACTTTGGTACAGAGTTTGAAACCAGAAGGTGGAGAACCTTGGGTTGACATCTCTCTTGCTCCCATTACTCTCTCTTCCTCTCCCTCTCTCTCCTCATGCTGTCTTTCTTTCTCTCTCTGTCTCTCTCTGTCTGTCTCTCTGTTGGGTTGAAGCTTACATCAGAAGGGCTGACCAGTTTGTAATTTATCTTGGGTGTCGTGAACTTAATAATAACCATGCTCCACAAAAAAAAAAAAAACATTTTGATTATTGAAATTAAAAGAAAAGTATGATGGCTAAAATCTTCACCAAATTGTTTGCATGATTTTGCTTTCCTCTTTCATGAGCTCTTCCCTATCACTTCATATCAAGATGATAGAGGAAGGATAGAGACAGGGTTAGAGATATGGATGAGAAATATTATGGAACATTCATAGCCAGGACCTATGTCAGGATTATAACAAAATTCTGTAGTTCCTGCTAAAGAATAACTCAAGAGGCTGATATTGTTGGGAACAAGTGTGAGCAAATACAAATCCATGCACTGGCATTACATAATTAGAAATTAAATCAAATCTTAAACCAAACATATTTTCACCTGTGAATATACAATATTGTGAGCACTCATTCCTGTAACCCAGGTACTTATGTGTTTAAAAGTCTTAACAGTTTCCTCCAATATGCATTGTTTTATGTAATATGAAGCAACTGTGTAGGGTCAGATTTAGAGGAATCAATCTCTCAATGAAGCTTTTTTACATTGTTAAAGTAATGAGTGAAAAGGCCCGCATTGCAGGGCCTCTGCTAAAGAGATCTCAGCTGAAGAGTGCCAGGTCCCAGCTGGATCAGCCTATCGATGCAGAAACATCCAGAATATCAGCCCAGCATTGCCAGGCCTTGGCTAGAATCCTCTAATGGATTTTTGGGCCCCACCCAGAGAATCACCTTTCTCCATGGGACCATTCTGAGTTCCTGCTGGGTGGATCCTTGACCCCCATTGTAGGGCCCCTGCCAAAGAGGCTTCAGCTGGAGAATGCTAGGCCCAGGCTAGATCTGCCTATCAGCTTAAAGAACAACCTGGGTCCCAGCCTTTTGAAATCTTTGACTTGTATCACCAGTCTTCTGCTGGAATTTGAACTTTTAGCCCCATTGCTGAGGCCCTGCCTGTGAAGAGACCTCCTAGAGAGATTGGACCATCCAGAGGTACAGACATCAAACTTCTGACCCCACCAAAACACACCGTGGACGAAGCTATGGGAAGATAGCAATACAATAAAACACCTAACAACAGAACTACAAGAATAACAGCAGAAGAACCTATGGAATCTACACCAAATAGACTGGAAAACAACAAAGCAGATGAAGCAGAAGAGAACAAATTAAAAATTATTGCCATAAAAAATGATAGAGGCCCTGAAAGATGAGGTGAGAAAATACCTCTAAAGAAATGGAAGAAAAACAAACAAAAAAAAATGGGAAAAAAAAAAAATTTCTTAAAGAAAGTGCAGAAAGCCAGAAAAAACAATTAAGCAAGTGAAGGAAATAGTTCAAGACTTGAAAACGGAAATGGAGACAATAAATAAAATGTAAACTGAAGGAATGCTGGAAATAGAAAAACTGGGTAAACCATCAGGAACTACAGATGCAAGCATAACCAACAGAATTCGAGAGATGGAAGAGAGAATCTCAAGCACAGAAGATAAAGTAGAGTAAATAGATTCATTGCCCAAAAGAAAATCATAAATCCAACAAATCCTTAACACAAAACATCCAGAATGTGGGACGCCTTGAAAAGGCCAATCCTAAGAATAATAGGTATAGAGGAAGGTGGAGGAAGCCCATTTTGTCAATGGTGACAAAAACATATTCAACAAAATCATTGTGGGAAACCTTTACCCCAATCTGAAGAAGGACATGCCCATGAGAAAGTACAATGAGCATACCAAACACCAAAAAAGACCCCTCGACATATAATAATCAAAACATCTAACATACAAATAAAGAAGTTACATTAAGAGCATGAAGGAAAACTTCCAGGTAACATATAAAGGCAGGACCTATGAAAATTACACCTGACTACTCCATGGAAAGCTTGCAGGTGAGAAAGGTCCTGGACAAGGATGTTCTACAAAGTACAAAGAGTCCACGTATGCCAGCCCAGGCTACTATACCCAGCAGAAACTCTCAATCACTATTGATGGAGAAAGCAAAATGTTTAATGACAAAGCCAGATTTTCACAATACATATCTACAAATCCAGCCATACAGACAGATTTGGGAGGGGAAAACTCCAACTTAAGGAAGTTAACTATGCTCACAAAGACATAGGGAAAAGATAATCCACTTTACCCCAAAATCAGCGGGAAAAGCAGGACTAATAAATTCACAATACCACTGCCAACAACAAATCTAAAACAAACAAGCATTAACAATCCATGGTCCTACACTCCTGAACATTAGGTCTTAACTTGCTTGTAAAGAGACACAGGTTAACAGAGTGGATATGAAGACAGAGAATCCATGTCACTGCTAAGCTTCAAATCTAGACATTACCTCAGGCTAAGGAAGATCTTCCAAACACTCGAGCCAAGAAGCCAAAAACAGGTGTGTCTATCCTAAAATCTAACAAGTTAGACTTCCAACCAAAATTAATCAAAAGAGATGAAAACAGTCATTCTGTATCCATCACAGGACAAATGCATCAACACAAAGTCTCAGTTCCTGAACAGCTGTGATCCAAATACAAAGGCAACCACATTCATAAAAAGAAACGCTACTAAAACTCACACCCTTATATTGGGATACTTCAACACACCACTGTCACCCACTAGACAGGACCACTAGTCACAAAGTTAACAAACTAATAAAAGAATTAACAGATGTTTTGTCTCATTTGGGTTTAACACAGACATGTATAGAACGTCCCATCCAAACACAAAAGAATATAACTTCTTCTCTGCTCCCCATAAAACCTTCTCTAAAATCGACCAAATAGTAGGTGGAATAACCAAACCTCAACAGATACAAGAGAATTGGAATAGTCCCCTGTATCTTATATAACCAGCATGCTTTAAAAATGGAGTACAACAACGATACAAATTGCAGAAACCCTACAAACTCATGGAAACTGAACAATATTCAATTGCACCATACCTGAGTCAAAGAAGAAATGAAGAAATTAAGGACATCCTAAAATTCAACAAGAATTTGGGCACAACATTCCCGAAATAATGGGACACCTTGAAAAGCAGTGGTACCAGAGAAGTTCATTGCTCTATGTGCCCGTATGAAAAAACAAAACAAAACAAAACAGAAGATAGTCACACAGGAGATTAACACCCAAAAAATGAAAGCCTTAGGACAAAAAGAAGCACACTCACCCTAGAGGAGTAGACACCGGAAAATAATAAATTTGAGGGTTGAAATCAATAAAACAGAAAACAGGGGAGTAAATGTTGATTTTTCAAGAAAATCAACAACCTAGAGAAAACTTTATCCAATCTAAAGAAAAGCAGAGAGAGAACATGCAAATTCACAAAATCAGAAATGAAAATGGGAACATAACAAAAGTTACTGAGGAAATCTCGGAAACATTCAGGTCATACTTTGACATACTGTGACCTTAATATTTACAACAAATGTATGGTTATCAAGAAGGTATACAATATTTGGGAAAGGATAAAGGGAGATGCAGAGACAAAGAAAAGAACAAAAGCTGGAAAATATAATCAACTTTTTATCAAAACACCACAGGAAACTAAGCCAGGAAAACTGAGATCTTGACCAATGTTAACCAGCTACCCATCATGCTAGTTGTTTAGATCTTAAATAAAAAGAATTCACAATTCCCACTAAATTAATTCAGAAGAATGCTCGCTCTTTTGCTTCTGACCTTCCAGGTACTGACATTTTTTCCTCAACAGAGATACCTCATGGTTTAGAGCTCTCTAAAATGGGGGTAATATCTTCCTATGCTTCTGCAAACCCTAAGGTTCCTTGTGGTTTAAGGTAAAACCAGCCCTATGATGACCTCACAAAAATTAATACAGAAGAATGATTTAATTCTTGCTTCCCACCAAGGCCCCAGATAATGCCATTGACCTTGTCCACCCACTAAACACCATGCATACTTGAAAAAGAGCAGATAAGAAATTCTTTTTCCCAGGAACTCAACTTTCCTGAAACATGCTATGTTAGTTAGTGAGTGTGGAAATTTAAAAGAGCTGTGATCATGTATTGCTGAAAGATGACTCTAATGACCTATTTCCACTGGACCATAAACCTGTGTGACACATAAAGACAAATCTGAATGTGGAATGCAATATTCATAAATTCCATATGCAAACTTTCAGCTTTTCGCTGGATGTTTCAACACAAACCAAAAGAAACCTTGTCATTCATATTGAACTCTGATATTTCTTTCCTTTTGGTTTGTTTGTTTTTTGTTATCCTTTGGTTTTTCTTCTGGTTTTCAAGGCAGGGTGTCTCTTTATGTTTGGGTGGGTGTTCTATTTATGCTTGGGGACCTACACTAGAACTCTCTTTGAAAATCATACTGGCCTCAAACTCACATAGAGCTTCTTGCCTCTCCCTCTCAAGTGCTTGAATAAAAGTTGGTGCATCACCACAGCCCAGTGTGGACACAGAGATTTTATTCACCCAAAGAAACCTGGCAATCAGGGGAGGATAAGAAGAAAATGGGCCATTGCCCTGGTCAACACAGGGCACATGTTCCCTTTCTGTCCCTGCAGAAATGAGAGCTAGGCTCTGAAGCTTACACACTGACCATGCTATCGGGCTGTGGATTTCATTGAATCTTCTATACAAAAGTCAGCAATTTGGTTTCATTATCACATCAGTACTTTATCAAGAATATTGACTGTCCTTGTCTATGGACACCAAGAAATGGCCAGTCTAACATTGTTTGAACCATCTACAATTGATTATAGGCTCCACTCTGATATTTCCACCAAAGGCAAGAAATTGCACACGTCTCTTCCTTCTCCCACCTCTTTCTGCACTGTGCCTACACCCTGAGGTCATTTGCACATTAGAATTGGAAAACAGTCAATACGTAACCTTTATTTCCTTCTTAATGAACACTCAAAGCCTTTTCCCTAAAGAAATTGTAGGATTTTCTTCCAGTACTAGGCAGCAAAGGCAGGAGTAGCTGTGATCAATGGAAATCTCAAGGACATCACACCATTGGCTACACCCAGGTCAATATAACATCCAAATTTTATCCTACAATCTGGTCTATCTTCATTCACATGACAGGATTTAATACACCCTGAACATTTAAAGAAGAAAATCACTGATTCTATATTAGTTAGGATTTTTATTCTAAGACCACCACAATACTTTTCTTGTTGTTTCACAAGACAGGGTTTCTCAGTGACTTTTAAGGTGGTGTTCGAACTAGCTCTTGAGAACAGCCTGGTCCCTAAACTCACAGAGATCAACCTGTCTCTGGCTCTCGGTAAAACTCTCCCCAGTCAGGGATTCCAAACCTGGCCAGTGACAATCAGGGATGAAAATACTCATCACTCTCCTTGCAAGAAAGAGAACTCCTCTACAAATTTTACAAAGAAAACGCTTAATTTGATTGGCTCATAGTTTCAGAAATTGAGTCAATTTTCACCATAGCAGGGAGCATGCTTTGGAAGAAGAATATGAAGTTGGCTACATCTTGATATGCAGGCCTCAGTAAGACATCTTAGAGTACTTGCCCATATCCAAAGTATAGGAAACCCCAAACCCATGACCAGTGACACTCTTTCTTTCAAAATGCCAAAATCAATGCAACAAAGGTCCTCCTTCTACTACTGCCATTCCCTATGAGATTAAAGGTGTAATCACATTCAAACCAACACACAACGCAGCAATCACAGCCATTTTTTGTTTTGTTTTATTATTTTTATTTCATTTTAAATAACAAAGTCCAATTAAATGAAAACTAACATTTATAAACAAAATTTGGGAATTTGGGCATCGTTTTCCAAACTACTTCTTGCTGGTAAGGGGCGCTGTCATGGGGGATTCGAAGAAGATTCAGATATCCTCCTGGCTGTAGTCTGTAGGGCTGTTTTGTGCAGGTGTTTTGAATGTAGGATCACTTTGTACTATGTTTCAGGCGGTCTGGCGTGATCAAACAAAATTAGTCTGGAAGGAATGCACATCGTTTCATTATCTGTAGAAACAAAAATAGAAATCCTTTTCCCCAGTAACTTGTCCTTCAACTTAAATTTTGCAGTCAAAGCATTTTTTAATTTAATTTATTATTTTACATGTCGATCCAGTTCCCTCTCCCTCCCTCCCTCCCAACCTCTCTCACTCCATCCCTCCATTTTACCCTCTCTGCCATCTCACTTGCACTCTAACCACCCTCCCCTCATCCAGTTTGGGTCATGTAGGTCTGACAGTTAATGTGAAGTAGGGACAAGGGCTTCTCTCTTGTCTCTAGATTAAGGCAGTTATCCCTCCATGGGGGATGTGTTTGCAAATTTCTTTTGTGCTCCAGGAATACATCCTGGCTCCAATGTCTGAGGTCCCTTAGACTGCTCAGTCCTTCTGGCTGAGACCCATATTCAGGGGGCCTGAGTCAGTCCCATGCTGGCTTCTCAGCTATCAGTCTGGTGGTCCGTTAGCTCCTCCTTGTTCAGGTAAGCTGCCTCCATGTGCTTCGGCTGCCTGGTCTTGTCCTCTCGCTCTGCATCTGAGTTCTATTTCGACTCAGTGTTTATGTATGAGTATTTGCTTCTGTTTCCAACAGGCATCATTTGAGATCTCCAAGGATAAGTTAGTTGTTGATCTCACTCTCTGGATATGACATTTATGATAGCCTTTCCACAGAAGCTCAAATTGTTAGTTAGCACCAGTCTTGTAGTTCTCTAGACCTTTCTTTGTGTTCAATTTTATCTTCAAACCAATATTGGCTCCCTATTTTTATATTCTCTCTCTCTCTCTCTCTCTCTCTCTCTCTCTCTCTCTCTCTCTTCTCTCTTCTCTCTCTCTCTCCTGTCTTCTATTCCTAACCAGGCTCAATCTTCCTGGTTGCACGTTTTCCGTTCCTCCCCGTCATTTTCTAATAATTCTCTCTTCATTCACTGTCCCCCCACTTCCCCTGAGCTCTGGGGGACTTGTACATTACCAGTTCTTTGAGGGACTTTATATGAATCTCTTAGAATACACCTTGTATCCTAGTTCCTCTGGTGGTGTGAATTATAGGCTGGTGATCCTTTGATCTAGGTGTAAAATCCATATATGAGTGACTACATACTGTGTTCCTCTTTTTGTGACTGGGTTACCTCATTCAGGATGGTTTCTTCAAGTGCCATCCACTTGCCTGCGAAATTCAAGATACCATTATTTTTTTCTGCAGAGTAGTATTCCATTGTGTAGATGTGCCACATCTTCATTAACCATTCTTCAATTGAGGGGCATCTAGGTTGCTTCCAGGTTCTTGCTATTACAAATAGTGCTGCTATGAACATAGTTGAACAGATGTCTTTGTTGCATGGATGTGAATCCTTTGGGTATATGCCTAAGAGGGGATTGCCAGGTTCTGTGGTAAACTAATTCCCATTTTCCTGAGGAACTGCCATACTGATCTCCAAAATGGCTGTATGAGTTTGCACTCCCACCAGCAGTGGAGGAGTGTTCCCCTTTCTCCACATCCTCTGCCAACATGAGTCATCATTGTTTCTAATTTTAGCCATTCTGGCAGGAGTAAGATGGTATCTCAAAGTTGTTTTGATTTGCATTTCCCTGATAGCTAAGGATGTGGAGCATTTTCTTAAGTGTCTTTCAGCCTTTTGATTTCCTCCATTGAGAATTCTTTCTTCAGTTCTGTACCCCATTTTTTAATAGGGTTATTTGGTGTTGTGTTGACTAGTTTCTTGAGTTCTTTGTATATTTTGGAGATCAGCCCTTTGTCGGATATAGGATTGGTGAAAATCTTTTCCCAGTCTGTGGGCTGCCGTTTGGTCTTGTCAACTGTGTCCTTTGCCTTACAAAAGCTTCTAAGTTTGAAGAGGTCCCATTTATTAATTGTTTCTTTCAGTGTCTGTGCCCCTGGAGTTATGTTCAGGAAGCGGTCTCCTATACCAATTTGTTCAAGGGTACCTCCTACTTTCTCTTCTAAGAGGTTCAATGTGGCTGGATTGATGTTGAGGTCTTTGATCCATTTGGACTTGAGTTTTGTGCATGGCGACAGACATGGGTCTATCTGCAGTCTTCTACACCCTCATCCAATTGTGCCAGCACCATTTGTTGAAGATGCTGTCCTTGCCCCATTGTATAATTTTAGCTGTTTTGTCGAAAATCAGGTGTTCATAGGTGTGTGGGTTAATATCAGGATTTTCAATTCGATTCCATTGGTCTACCTGTCTATTTTTATGCCAATACCAGGCTGTTTTCAGAACTATAGCTCTGTAGTAGAGCTTAAAGTCAGGAATGGTGATGCCTCCTGAAGTTCTTTTATTGTATAGGGTTGTTTTGGCTATCCTGGGTCTTTTGTTTTTCCATATAATGTTGATTAGGTCTTTTATTTGTTTGGTAAGCGTTACACCAAGATACTTTATGTTGCTTGTGGCTTGTGCTATTATAAAGAGTGATGTTTCTCTGATTTCTTTCTCTGTCCCTTTGTCATCTGAAAAAAGTAGGGCTACTGATTTTTTGAGTTTATCTTGTATCCTGCTAGTTTGCTGAAGGTGTTTATCAGCTGTAGGAGTTCCTGGTAGAGTTTATTGGGTCGCTTATGTAAACTATCATATCATCTGCAAATAGAGACACTTTGACTTCTTCCTTTCCAATTTGGATCCCCTTGATCTCCTTTTGTTGTCTTATACCATTAGCTAGAACTTCTAGTGTGATATTGAGGAAATATGGAGAGAGAGGACAGCCTTGTCTTGTTCCTGATTTTAGAGGAATTGGCTTAAGTTTCTCTCCATTCATTTTGATGTTGGCAGTTGGTTTTCTGTATATTGCTCTTATTATGTTTAGGTATGTTCCTGTTATCCCTGATCTCTCCAAGACCTTTACCAAAACATGTCCAGGGTCAGATTGATTCAATGCAGAATTCTACCAGACATTCAAGGAAGAACTAATAACAATACTCCTCAAACTGTTCCACGTGATAGTAACAGAAGGTTCATTGCCAAACGCTTTTTATGAGGCCACAATAACCTTGGGACCCAAGCCTCACAAAGACACAATTAAGAAAGAAAACTACAGACCAATATCCCTGATGAACATCTATGAAAAATACTTAATAAAATATTTGCAAAATAATTCAAAGACAGCATCAGAAATCATCCACACTTATTAAGTAGGCTTCATCCCTGGAATACAGGGATGGTTTAACATATGAAAATCTATCAATGTGATCCACCATATAAACAAACAAAAGAAAAACCATATGATTATCTCCCTAGATGCAGAAAATCCTTGAAGGCTATTCAACACCTTTCATGATAAATGTCTTGGAAGATCAAGAATGAAAATAGAAACATACCTAAACATAATAAGAGCAATTGACTTTAGTCTTAATAATAAAACTAATTCATGTGGAGATTATCTGTTAAGTAAGTTCACTAGATAGAATACAAATGATATATTTAGGTAGTATATGGGGAACAAACACGGATGATAATAAAGAACTGCAGAGATGTTCCAGCTTAGAAGGATGCAGTCCTGCCCTTCTGATTTGATCTGCAACATAGAAGAGAGAAGTGAGAGACAGAGAAATGTGGAAAGGAGTGAGAAATAGATGGTAGGGTAGTGAGAGAGTTACAGACAGCAGGTTGCGATCTGAGAGGTTTACCCCATGGTTCTCAACATTCTGTTCATATACACAGAACCAAAGGCAGTATGTAATAAATAAATACATGAGATGATCTGAGCAGAAAACCTGGATTTACAAGAACACCCCCTCTAAATGGTGGGTCCACTAGAGGTTCTTAGTGGTTCCTATAGCCTAAGTGACAGGACCAGGGAAGCAGAAGATACACAGCTGCTTGAGCGTGGGATTTGTAAAATGGTAACCAAATAATCCCACCATTTGTATACACATAGAAGCCCACATGGCTTTCACCTAAATTACCCTGAGACCCTGAGTGTGGGGGCACTGGTTGAGTCTGGCTTCTTTTGCTGGCAAGGGACAATGTGGGGTGGAGTTTAAAGGTGTTGGTGGACTCAGCAGGAGGTGTGCATAGAGAAGTTTTCTCTTAGCTGCCAGGTTGGAGACCTTAGGCATCTGTTCCTTGAGTAGGTGGATAAGGAGTGTTGAGTGAAGCTTCAGCCATAACAGTGTTTTGCAGTTAGCACCATTCTGTTCCCCAACCTCAGTGTACCTAATGCATACTCTCATTTGAATACACCTCAGTTCAGACTCTGACCTTAAAAAGCTGACATTAGAGTCTTGACCGGGATGTGGAGCAGATGCAAAGGCATCCACTTTTAGATCCACACCTGATTCCTTGTTTCCTGTTCTCCAGGGCAACCCAGGACCATTATGCTCTGGTTAAGTATGGTTCATTATTTCAGTATTATTGAAGCATTGCATCAGAAACTCTTGGTTACAGTTTTCCTTTCCACTCACCAGGACTTTTTACGTGCACAGGAGGCTTTGCTCTTGTGCTCCTGCCCACACAGCAGAATTAATACAGTATTCTTGTTCCTCCTGGATTCTTTGATCCTACATTTCACCCCAATCAAATAGTCCAGCCCTCCAGATATTAGAGTGTTTCCATTGTGTTGTACTTTCCAATTGATTTTCTACTTCTTTCAATTAGTCACTCACTCTCTCCCTGCCTAAAAAGCTTACACCTTTGGAGGTGCCTACCACCTCAATTCCTTTCCACCACTACTCTCCTGGAATATACTCCCAGATTCACTTCTCTGAAGCTCTTTGTCTCTGTCTTCCATAATGTAGGAATGAGCTGCTGAGTCAGATGATCGGTTTCAACTTGCATCTCTCTCACTTTGCTAAGGGAGCCCCAGTGGAATAGGCTCCTGACTAGCATTGCCACTGGCAGTTTAAGAATAAGTTCATACCTACTTTTAGCCACTCTGGTGTTTGACTTGGTGTCATTACTTCTTGGAAAAATCAGTAGCTAAGTTTGTTACACTAGATGCAGCAGCTTGTTGGCCTCTATATCTAACCTGTAAGACTCAGGCATTATGGTAGGCTGACCCTGTTTTATGGGAGAATGCACTGAAAAATTTCTTCTCAAACTAGACTTCCATGAATACTAGTGTACCCATAGGACCCCTATAAAGACAGATTTTGCCCACCCAGACTCCCTCCCAACCCAGTTCTAGTATGGGCCCAAAGTCCAGTTTGTGTCTTTCCACAAGACAAAGATAACTCTGTTTGGGTACCTGAGTAGCTGATTAGCCATATGAGGAGGGAATGTGATTGTAACAGCCAGAAAGAAGGTCCGATGTGTCTTCAAGAAACTACCCATCCTGATGCCTGCAGGTCTGAGTAGCTATATGTGGCCTTTTATCCTAACCACTAATTATAGTTTGAATCAAGAGTCTATAAATTTACACATTTATCCAAAGGACAAGAATTTCACCTTCATCTCAGGCACTGTATTCTGGTTCCATTCTTATTGTTGTAAAAAATGCTAATAATTTTGGAGAAAGTTTCAATTGTTCTCAGCAGGTCTGCCGACTATAACAGCTGTCTTGCCGGACGTACCCAGGTGTGCAGCAGAGAGGAAAGGAGATTCTGGGAACATGGCTTCCAGTGCTGCCTTCACCCTGAAGCTACAGTTTCTACCATAGCCCTCTGCCAATCGGTAAATACTGCAAGCATAGTGGATCAACTATCAGGTGATTTGGCTTAAGCCTTAGCTACCCAAAGCACACTATATTATCTAGTACAAATTGGCATTTTTAAACTAAATTTACAAACTAATCTCCTGTAGGAACACTTGAATTTTTGTGAGGAACTCATACGGCTTCTTCTTCTGTCTTTCACACATATCTGTGTTAATTCATTTTCTCCAGAAATCCTGGAGTGATGAGTTTTTCAGTTATACACATGCTTTAGCCATGAAGATCATTAACATCTATGAAACATGAATTACACTTGCTAATGCAGAAGGCCTTTACAGACTCTAACTTGTGAGCAGATCATTGGGGTTTGTAGCCCTGCATTTGGTCTACTTTGACACAGCACTAAACAGGCTCCCGGCCAACTTTCTAACAAGACAGAATTGTCTTGCTCCAGGTAAAAATGCCTCTCACCACATGAGGCTAACAAACTATTCAAATTGTGGGACAGTAAGGAGAGGGGGCGAACATTCAACCCAAGAAAGGAAGGCCATGGCCTGGGTGACCCTCCAATGATCGGTAAGTAATTATGCTGACGTCTTCTTCCAAACAAGGCAGGTATTAGTTCATATTAAAAGAAATGGAAAACTGTAAGACCTGGTAAACGGAGGTGCCTGAAGCTGTTGGAGGGAATGCATTGCACCATGGCTGTTGTTGGTACTCTTCCCATTTTGATAACAAACCTCAAGACAACACACTCCTAGAGAGCTAACAAAATGCTATCACCATTCACTAAAATAAATACATAACTAAATAATGAAATCACCACAAGGGGCAATTACCACCAAAAAGGTGGATCCAGTCTCCACTCATCCTGGATTAGAAAAAGGCAGATTTGAATAATGAAATAATCAGATAGTTAGATCGTCTGTCACACCTGAGTCATACACGGTGGCACCAAACAAGGGTTCACAGAGTATATGTGGAAATGATTTAATAATTACTTATTTAAAGATGTAAGTCATTGAACTTTTTTGTCTCATCAATTCCTGGCAGGCATGCTGGACATGATAAAGTATGCTGTCTTCATTGCTTTTTAAAATTCCATAAGTTAATAAAGAGATAATTGTACTGTCTTGCCTAATGAACTCTGTTGGCCTGACATCATCACCAGCTCCTGAATCTCTGTGCTGTGGCAGGACCTGAGATGATGGGCCCACACCTGGGTACAGCAGCATCCCTAGTACTCTGGGTAATGGTTAGGTCATCCAGAAACTGCTGTGTCCATGTCTACAACCTTCCTATCCTTGTCCCTGATAAAAATTTGCACCTAAGCAGAATCAATGATGTCATTGTCCATCGATTAAATGATTTAAATAATTAAATAAGTCAGTAATAGATAACTGTCACTATAAAGGGTGACGTAGCCTTTAACTGGAAGGAAAGACTGGCCAGACTCCAGTCATGAAAGATGTCATCTTCATCAATTCAAACAATCAGTCATAAAATATGATGATATTGCATTATAACTCCTAAGGGAGCTTTACAGGACTCTTCATGGAATAGAGGATTATTGGTTTACATAAATATACAAATCTTTACATTATCTGGGTATTAACAGGATTTGTCAATTTAAATACATTAATTATATAATTAGATGATCTGCCACACTTGACCCCACTAGGTGGCAACAATCTCCAGGTGTCATGGATGATATAATCATTTTTTTTACCTGTAAACCATCAAACAATGAGTTGATGTAACATCATTAACGTCCCTAAGGTAGCACTCAAACCAGACACAAAGGAACAACGCTGCCTCAAAAAAGATCCAATCATCCTAAGTCTACTCTAACAAATGTATTATCACCTTCCTAAATGAAGTTGACAATGGAAAACTCACCTTTGATGAATAATTGTAAGTCTTATTATCATTTAAACCACATTATATTACTTCTTGGGAGAGAGAGGTATTCATAAACAGAAGTCTTTGAACTGTTTCTCCACGGACTATGTTCTCTTATGTTAGGTAATCTTGAAATGGGTAACCAGTGAAAGTTGTTGGCCAACTTTCAGTGATATGGCTATGACTTACTGAGACACGTCACATGCCATCATTAAAAAATTTAGGGGATAGTGTTGTTGGGAGATTGTAGTGTGCCATGATAACACTTTATGTAAGCTGCTCTCTGGTCCATGGCCCATGATACCAGGGATATAGAATGCAAGCTGGGTTTCCAGACAATATTATGATCAAACATTCTGTCACATTCCTAGAGCACTTTCTACATTATAAAATTAGCATTGCCACCCATAGGAGCTAAACTTAACGTCACTCACTGATTTTCTCACCAAAAACAACAATAGAAGCTGGATCCTGTTTTTTTTTTTTTTTTTTTTTTTGATTTACACATATTTACGAGTCTCTCAAGCTAAAACCTGTCTATAGTAATATAAGCACGCATGAAAATGAAAGCATCATTATGCCATTTCAAGTAAATTGATAAGTATTTCCATCAATTTTTGTGTTTCAGATTTCTCATTTCAGAATGGAAACAAAACAATGGATTGCCATTACCATAATCTTCTTCTCTTTATTGAAAATCAAAATAAACTCCTCTTCATTCTCTGACCTTTATAGGAGCTTGATCCCATTGTTTCTCAAAGTTGTTTAGATTTTGTTGGCTGATGACTAAAGTTGTGAGCACTGTTTTATTATTCTTTCAGTCATTTTGGATTCCTCAATTGATAGTTCTCTATTTAGTCCTGTACCCGCTTTCTAATATGGTTATTTTGAATTATTTATTGTTGGTGGTGTGTATGTTATCCAGCACGACCTAGTTTCATTAGATAGATTCTCTGATCCTTGAGATTATCAAATGATTAAGTTTTAAAATCGGTATTGACAGTGTTCTTCATGGGTCACTTCTGTTGCAACCTCTCAGAAAGTTAGGATGCGAAATATTACAGTTTTTGAAATCGTTTAATCATTCGATCATTAAAAATAATATTATTACATAATCAGTAATCACTAGATAACCCAGTGTCCCTCATTCTCTGGGCACTGCTTCTGTAGTCACCAATCTCCTGTATGTGTCAATCATACCAGCCAAACCCACAATGGATGACACCATCATTATTTACATAACGAAATAAGTGAATAATTCCATAGTCCTGCATACTTAAATTTCATATAGTGAGACAAACTCCAGCAATGGTCAAAGGAAGTATTACTAAGATAATTAAATATTGCCACCGATTAACTCAGGGAGGATGGCCAGACTCAGTCATGAGGTACAACATCTTCATCGATTTAAATGATTAATATATAGAGGATAAATAATTGAACAATGACATGGTGGTGCATACATAAATCCCACATGGAGAAGTCAGACTCTACTGTTTGTGGAATAAAGATTTATTTAAAAACTTAAATTGGCAATCAATTAATTGGCCTTTTATATTAGCTCTGACAAGATAGCACCAAACTCTTGAACCTATGGCTGATGTAATTATCTATTTCAATAACTAAATAATCAAGTAATGAGATGATGTTACATCATCAACTGCTAAAACCGTACTCCAAAAGGCTCTTATCGTCCATAACATCACATTTATATTAAATATGTTAATTAAATGATGGATTCTAATTTAACTTCCTAATTTTACGGTTAAATAAGTCAGTGTAGTATTAGATGATGTGATGTTCTGGCATGATTGACTCCCATAAGGATGCTCAAAACTCCAGTGATCACTGAATACATAATGACATATTTTCATAATAAAATGAATAAAATTAAACAAGTGGATGGTGTTTTATTCGTAACCCCTATGAGATTGCTCAAAACTGAAGACATCATTGAGTTTTTAATCATAGATTTTAACAAAAAATGAATGAATAATGAGACAAATTTTCATACTTCACCCCTAGAGGGATAACAAAATGATATCACCATAAGTTTAAATAAATAAATAATGAAATCACAGGAGACAATGAACAACAACAAAATGGATCCTGGCTCTACTCTTCCTGGAGTAAGAAAAGGTTAGATTTGAGTAGTAATGAAATAATCCAGATAGATATATACGTCTGTGACACTGAATGATACAAGATGGCAACAAACTTCAGGGTTCACAGTGTATAAAATGATTCCATAAGTCAATAATCAGATAATCATACTGTCTTGCCAGATGAAACATGCTGGCCCTACATCATCGCGAGGTCTGAATCGCTGGTACATCAGACCTGAGATGATGTGCTTATACTCTTGGCGTGAGGCAGTAGCTAAAATGTTGATATCAGCTAGCAAGATGGATGCAGCAGGAACATGACTAGCAGAGCTGAGAAAGAGCAGTTCTTCCATGTTCTGGGGTCATCCTTTGTGAGGTCTTGATGAGGAGCCAACTTTCTGCACACTATTTCGGCCTAATCAGAGATCACACCCAATCTTCAGATGTGAGGAAGAACAGGGAGCCAAACACCCAGACCTCCAGGCCTGCCTTGGTGCAGTATTTGTACTTCTCGGAGGGCACCATGAACTTTCATGACCCAATCATCCACCACATCCCTACTACTCTGGGGCATGCATAGATCATTCAGGAACTGCAGCGTCCATGTCTACAATGCTCCCACCTTGTCCCTGACAGATATTCTATTCTAATCATAATTGATGATGTCATTGTCTGATGTTTAAATAATTTAAATAATTAGATAAGTCAGTAATAGCTAACTGTCACAATGAAGGAGTGATATAGCATTTAACTGGCAGGGATAAATGTGCAGACTCAGTCAGGAAGGATGTCATCATCATCTATTGAAAAAATTAATCATAAAAATGTGATGATATTGCATTTTGACATCCCAAGAGGAGCTTTACAGGTCTCTCCTTGCAAGTAGAGGATAATTGGCTTACATATGTATACAAATATTTATATTGGGCTGGTCTTAACATAGACTATCCAATTTATATAATTTAATTATGTAATTAGAGGGATCTTTGGCTCCAATTCCAGGTGTCATGGATGATATAATCATTGTTTTATATAACTAAATAATCAAATAATGTGTTCATTTCATCATCCACTTCCCTAAAATTGGCTCCTTTCCAGACTTGAATATTTTTGTCATGATTAATTCAGTATTTTTTTAATTATCAATTAATATTTAGATGAACTAAAATATTTGACTCCTAAGCATCATGGTACCATAATTCCCTGACATTGATAGTCAAATGTCCTATTTTTATAATTAAATAATAACATCATCAGTTGATGTAATGGTTTGCCACACCACACAATTGTCTCTCCATTGACTCTCATTAAGATTGTGTGAACTCCTCGGTTTATCCCATATTTAACCTTAGAGTTTAGTAGCAAACGCACAATAATGAAATGCTGATATGAAGTAGGTTTTAGATGGCATCACATATTTAATGTTGGACAGCTTCCTCAAAAGAGATGGACTGCAATCCAATAATCCCTAAGTGTACTATAACACATGGATTATTATCATCCTGAAGGAAGTTAGCAATGGAAAACTCATCTTATGGATGGGTAAGTGTGAGTCTTATTATCTTTAATCCACAAGGTGGCATCAAATTTCAGGGATCACTGTTTATATAATGAAACATTTTAATAATTACATCTTAAAATATAAATGTCTTTGAATTTTTATCATCAATTCCTGGGCAGAAATGCCAGGGATGAGTAATTGGAAGTCCCATACTTAATCATGAGATGGAACCAAACTTCAGTGATTGTCAAGGAAGTAATACTTAGATACGTAAATAATGCCTACCTGGGAGGAATGG